>NC_039488.1:0-300000 GCF_003590095.1 Trichoplusia ni | reverse complement strand
TATATTCAAGATATAGATAGAGTAGTTCAGTGGAATATTAAGCAAAAAAAAATGCAGTATGCTTAGGTACCATAAATTGCTCTTGCTGTGAATGCTTACATAGTTTGAAATTAGCCTTAGTGAGTCTGAGGGCTTAACCAGAGGCCGAGAAATCGATTCCCACCCAGGCAAACACTGTGTGATGAGCGGAGATGTATTTTAATTTATCTACTCTATTTGAAATATATAATTTACCTGGTTACCATAGTACAAGGTTACCCAGATTGGGACAATATGGCCGTTTGTGAAAGTGAAATAAACATTTAATTATATACTTAACAGCGTCTTTACTCTATAAAGTCTTGAATTCGTCTTAGATCTGTCGCATGTTTACTCGTTAAAATGGCGAAAAGAGAGCATGCCTGCTACGGCCTGTACGGCTGTACGGCAACCTGTACGGCAACTTCACGTTGCCGTTGCCATTAGTTGACCTTGACTGTATTTCTTAGTTAGCAGATAGAAAATTATGACACACTAGCTGTTGCCCGCGACTTCGTCCGCGTGGTTAGAAGATTAAGTTATAATTTATACCTGCCTTCTATCTATCTATCTGCCTTCTATCTATCTTGTAGGATTCAGTCAGCGTTTGCAATGTAAGCTCAAAAAATGTGTTTTTTTACGACCTCACATTAGAAACCTCAAAAATTGTAGCCTATGTGTTATTCTGATGTATAAGCTATATTGTGGTAAAGTTTCATTCAAATCCATTCAGTAGTTTTTACGTAAAAGAGTAACAAACATCCATACATCCATACTTACAAACTTTCGCCTTTATAATAGTAGTAGGATTTCATATGGAGATTATGTCAAAATTCTATCCCTGGTATGACAGATAAAGCATTAATTTTGGCGGTTATCCGCCATTATGTATTTGACACATGTCATGTTATGTGTTGATGTAAACATTGTAAGCTTACCTTTTAAGTTGGGCTCCCATAGTCCTGAAACAAACAATTAAGTTATTAATATTTTTCATTGGATTTTTGTGACGTATAAATTAGAATTGAATAGCTCTTAGTTGTAATAATGGATTATATCATTCTCATCGCCTTTAAATTTTGGAATTACAGCATGACATGCAAAATTTTAGCCATTGTGTAAATATTATTTAAAACATGGCTCTGAGAGCAGTATCTTATTCTGCTCACATAAAAATAAAATAGTCACACCTTTAATCGATGATAATGTTATGTCACATACACTGAAAAAAAATTCAATCCTCGGTCATGACTCTAACTTTAGATTCGCTGTTATATGTACGCGACAGTCGTTTTAAGAACTAAGCTATTGAGGTAACAGGCTAAGTTGAATGTGTAAATTGCACGTTTCGTGAATACTCGTAGTTGTCACAATTATCTTCTTCTTTTCTATCATTGTAGTACTCACCATGAGCGCAAGCCGCCAGAAGGCACAGAAGCACGGATTTCTGCAACATGGTTGTGAAGAGGTGTCGGCAGTATGTTCAGACCAGTCTCATACGCCGTATTTATATGAAATTAAGCAAGCAAAGTCAATACTGAAGTAATTTACCAAAAGTCAATAAAATGGAAAAAGTAAATACATAAAAACACACACCATACTTTCAGTGGAGTTCCTCTAGTTTAATCTTATTTCACATTCGGGTTCTGTAGAATTTTTATTATACCACTTATTAATTCTGGTAATTGAAAGATGGTGGATAACAATGCATGGGCTCTTGAAATCATTCTTTAGATCTATTGATATGGGTATATCATACTGTCGTATCGTTAAAGAAGAGCACACAAATTTTGCATGAAGGTCCGACTGAGCACATACATTATAATGCATATTGGTAAAATTACAAAACTGCAGGCTACGTTTTTGACGGGAAAATTCTAATGGTTTGGCGTGTTAAATTGTCGTGGCCGTCGTTATGTGGTTGATGAATCTCGGTGCTCAGAATTGTATGGTAGAACGTATGCTGAAAAAGACGATGAGACTAAACTAATAAAAATCAAACAAGCTGCTTTTCTAGCTTACTCTCCTGTAGCTTTCCTCAGTAAAAGTAATAATTACCTCATCATAAACATCTACTTAATTCTTATTTTGATAGACAAAGAAAAATTTGGATATTGAAATTATCTCACATTTAAAAAGTAGAATATTTACATATTTTTAATAATATAAGTAAAACATTGTTTTTTTTTCATAACATCTTGGTAGGTACCGATAGAAACTAAAGTTAAACATATTCCGGTTTTCAAAACAACAACATAATTAAATTCTAACAGCTTTTCTTGTGTTCTTTTTCTATCTACAAAAAGTTTTCGAATTTGGAATTTAAGAATTGTGCTTTAAAGAAACAAAATAGGCTTGACAACTAGTATAATTAAAGAATTCTAAATACAAATTCTGTTATACCACTTAAGGTGCCTCCAATTTACATATTGGGTTGTGATACCCGACTGCTGTTACTGGCTGTACTTAGCTTTCGCACTTGTGTAAACTGCGATTAGCAATATAATGACTTGTTTGCTTTCAATTCTTGTTTTGCCAATTTTTGAAGGTCAAGTTTTCTTCATGCTCCTTTAGTTGTGAGACAATCGATGCGTATTCAGACGGTATCCTCTATTATTGGTGACCAATTCTGTTGGTCACCAATATATTTTATTATAATTCAATTGTTTTAGTCAAAAGGTCCTTTTGAAATATCGCGGTAGCTTGCATCGCGTTCCCGTGGTCTCAGGTACAAGGGAAGCATGAAGCATTTCGGTGGTTTTAGCCGGTAGGAGTCCGGCACACCTCTCCGCCTTCCCCAGGGCGGAGAACGTCCATGGGGATTTCCCCGGTTAAAAAGGTCCTTTTACGCTTTATGTTCCTGGCGTCCTGAATTCTGCCAATACTGAAATCAATCTATGCCTACCAAATTGTTTCTTACTGAGTGTTCTTTGTTTCATTTTAGTTTGGCCCGTTATTTTGAACTGTCCGGTTCGCCGATGCTCTGGACTATTATAATGTATCCTCGAAGCAATTAATGTCGCGCGTTCTTTGTTATAATATAAGCTATTTTGAAGTTAAATTAAAATATGTATAAAATAGTTTTCGTTGTCTCCAGTGTGCGGATACAAGTTAGACGAGAATAATCTTCCTCTACAATTTTTGTATTATTAGTTGGTAGGTACTAACAGGTATTTTCTAAATAAATAATTTCACGAAGAGAATTTTTAGGAAATTCAAGCCGCTCCTCAAATGTATTTATGAAACGAAAATGTTAAGGTTTCTAATAATGAATAAGTTTAAAATGATATTCCACTAAACTTATATTGAATATAGGTACTTGGCAGAGACTGTATCTCACGTCACACACATAAGTGAGCATGTTTATCCAATCCATGGAGTATATTGTTATCTCATCAAAAACATAAATGTAAAATAAGAGCCAAGTTCAATATCATGCTAATATTTGCTTTGATTGTTGACTTCAACAACTAAAGAAGGTAGTGCTAAATTCCTGAAATTTATGGTGACGACATTAGATACATCGTATGTGATATACAATTCTTAACATATTTTGATAACAGCAGTTAGTTTCATCCAATTTCCCAATGTCTGTTATCACTGATCCATATCTGATTACTGAAAGTTTACCTCTTTGTTGATTTCCTGATATAATATCGGGTCCTTCATCTATTTTTGTAATTAACGTAATTAAAAAACTATACTGAAGAACAAACAACAAAATTCGAAATCGTTGAAAAGATGACAGGGTTAGAGATAAACAAAATTTATATACAACATTTAATTAAATAATTCATTAGTTACAACAAGATAACACGTTATTCAAGTTATGAGCGATTCGGAAAATGGTTTAACCAAAGATTGGGCATCCGACTAGTTGGGGAGTGTCGATGAAGTAGACGTGCATGGTCAGGACTCCGCGGGTTCTGGTCAGGTCATACAGGCACTGAGGGCCGTCGCTGACAATCATCTGAAACAATAAGCAAGTGGTAACGGTTAAAGACAATCCTTGAAGTCGGGCTCACCTTTATTATACCTATGATCCGTAATACGTTGTTAAATGTTTTCTAGTGTGCATCATGATCCCCAGGATATTTTTGTCTACAAATATATCAACACAAGGGTACCACCTTGAAATTTTTCCACGACTTTGCAAAGGCCTATTCACATGAAAGGAAAGTTTAAACGAACATCTAGATTAACTTGCTTGCTCCCTACATGTTGGTGATTTTTTAATTGTAATCGTATTGTACCTTGACAGCAGATTCGTCGGGATGTTCAAACAAGTCCTGGACGTTGCTGTCTACGGTGTATTTTCCGAAGGTCATGAAACCCAAACCGATCAGCTGGTCGGAGTCCATGAGAGCGAACCACGGGAAAAGGGTGTCTCCGGCGCACGGCGTGGTCTTCGACATCTTGTGGTAATAATGTTGACCTGTGGATGATAAGGAAAATTACTTCTGATAATATCTACATTAGGTGAACTTTTTCAGACAGATGTTCAAACATTACAGACAGTTGTTTAAGCATAAATGTAAAAGTTAATATTTTAATACATAATGTATCCAATATTTAAACATAATATGTAGTCTATGGGGAATGAGTGGCAAAATGCTTTTGAAAGATCTAGTAAAGCGTCTTATTGACACTGCCCGTGACCGAAAGGCTGGCTTTTGTACATATGGTAAGACTAGTTTGTAAGAATATAAGTTATAGCTTTGTAAAATATTGTTAAGAATCCTGTTGACTGAAACTTGATCCCAACGTAGCTGCTTCGGAGAAAAGGCCGAGATTGGGGAAGATCTTGGGAAACTCGGGGTAGAAGACCGGTATGATAGACTTACCCATCCAAAGTACACAGGCTTGTGTGGTGAATTCACTCTGTGAAGTGCCCAAGAGAGAGGTGTCGGTGGAGAGAGCGTAAAGCTCGCCGTTGAAGGCGGTCATCCATACGTAGCCGTGCTGGATCAACAGATCCTTATTGCGGCTGGCCAAACGGTCCTCCTTCTTTGTCGCGAGAATTTCTGTGGGATAAAATGCACGCTTAAAAGGTCAGAATATCAAATTTAACGCTCTGCGTCTTGGATTGGATTTGGTGCCAGTTGGAAAGATATTAGCACAAATTAGAAAGATAGTTCGTGTATTAGGAACAAGCTATGATCCGTAACCCACCAGCAGAGATGAAGTAAAGCTGGATGGTGTAGAATTCTGCAGTTTGTCCCTTAATGGTTGTGGTCCAAGAAGTGAACCCTGTGACAGCCGGGTCGAAGACCCAGTCACTCATCCTACTCTTGGAGACCTGTAACAAGCAATAGAGCGGTGAGCGGTTTGTTGCTATAATAATAAAACCAATTCACACCACAGCAAGTATTAAAGGCGTCTTACCTTACGAACTTAGACCAAGTTTGATAATTCGTTTTTCCTGATTCCAATATTTGTAATCAAGGTTTAATGAAAGGGTAAACTTACACCGATCTGGACACCAGCGATGTAACCGGTGTCATCGAACAGGGAACAGAAGCTGCAATCGTCAGCAGGACACCACAGCTCTAGAGACTCGAGTCCTGCAGGTCCTGCGGGGCGGTCTCTCTTCACCCAGTTCATGCTGATGGCTTCATCAATGCTCTTTGCCTTGGGAATGAATTGACTAGAACCAATGCCCAAGGGGTTCAGCCCGAATGTCGCTGTAAGACAAGGAAGTATTAATTAGTATTAGGTAGTTCACAGCCTAAAACTGACTCTAAATATAAGATTTGGATTGTGTAGAGATTGCTTTGTAAGTTGAATGTTTGACAAAGGGTCGTTTTTGTCCGCACCGCAGTATTTTCACACGATTTCTTTCTTACTTCTTAAGTCGGGGTTCCATAGTCCTGAAACAAAGACACAGTTCGTTAAAATTACAATTTATCATCATATCGTCTACATATACCAACATTTGAGTTCCTTTAAAGATTGTTAAAGCTTTCATTATGTGCGCTTTCATAAAAAAAAACTGTAAACTCTTTTTATTTTGAATAATAATTATTAAATTTGACCGATTTTAACACGTATAATTGTCGAAAAAGCTTATTTTAATTAACTTACCGGCTCCGTAGACCGAAGCTACGAGGAGACACGCGAGGGTGATTTTCTGCAACATGATTGTCAACTGTTCCAGTGGAGCGGTACTGCGATTGCACACAATTTATATACTGGTGTAATTGGCAAGAGCGACAGATGCGCACGCGCGACGGGTTCCGTCGATAGCATGATTTAATGATGTTCTTTTGTGTTATATACAAGACTGGGAAAAACTAATCTTACTTAATTTATGTTACCTATGAAAAGTAGATACTAAATGATCATCATCAGGAATATGCCCAATGCTGGATATACGCTTTCTTTCTTAGTGTATCCAGAGATCAACTCGACCAGACTTTTTTGGTTTTGTCACATCCTCAGAGGGAGGAAGTGGGATGTGTTGAGCCTTCTGTTTCGTTACATGTTTCCTTCATTAGTCGCGTTCCTTTTTCTTTTTATTGATCAAACGCGCAATTTACACAAATATTGTAACGTCTTATATTTTGTGACACATTCGTAATAGTTATGAGAATGTTAAACATTAAAATTGGTAATTAGTATTTTCAAGGGCAAATTGTTTAAACACGGTACTTTAAAAACAATAGAGATGTGTTATTTTTTAATTTATAACTATCAAACTGTTTTTTATTTAATATTAGTGTCTAAAGTTAGCAATATCATCTAACACTGAAATAAGATTTTTTAAAATTTAATGATTGTAATAAAGCTGTTTTTAATTTGTTGTTTATAATTATTAAGAAACCCTAAATGATGCAGATTGAGATAATGTATCGGAGATAGGGAGATAGAGTGACTTTGGACTTTCCATAAAAATAGTGATGACTGTGCGACTATCATATTTAGGCTGGTTTGATGTCCGGGTAGTGCAATGGTTATCCCACGCCATGCCACGACACGTCTAAAGGCAATATAATTTCCGATGGTGCTGACAAAATTGATCTTCTCTATTCCAACTGCTTTGTGTCCATCTGGGCTCCAATTCTGCTATTTACAATAGCCGATGACTGATTGGATTAAATTAGAAATTATTTCTATTCTCGTAAGCATTTTGCTAACACGATAGTTGGGAACTCCTGTAATTGAGGGAGCACTACTCAAATGAACACTATGTATTTTTTGTTTGCAAATGTGTTTTTGTGTATAATTTGTTGGAGATCCAATATTAAATAAATAAATAAACTCGTTGTATTGATCTTGAGTGTTCTAATTATTTTGTGGGAAAAATGCTTAAAGGTATACAAAGTGTCATTTTAGGCAAATTTTCATTCATTCATCGGCCATTGTAACGTAAACGTAGCGGGGAGGGAAAGTTTTTGAGAGGGGCGAGGTATTTTTTTTATTAAATATCTCTCAATGTTCTTTCTAATGAAAATGAGGCAATCAATCTATTACTACCTGTAGGTGTTATTGTCATGTAAGCCTCTTTATTGATAGCGCGTGTTTATCCTAGAATCTCAATCTATTATGTCTATAATCTATTATTAGTTTTAATTTGTTGTTTAAAATTATTAAGAAACCCTACATTTTAAAGATGCAGATTGAGATAATGTATCGGAGATAGGGAAAATCCAAAGTCACTCTGACTTTGGATTTTCCATAAAAATGGTGATGAGTGTGCGACTGTCATATTTAGGCTGGTTAGATGTCCCGGTAGTGCAGTAGTTATCCCACGCCATGCCACGCCACGTCATAAGGTAATATAATTTCCGTTGGTGCTGACAAAATTGATCTTCTGAGCTGTCAGCTACCAAATAAAACCACCCTTGTCCATGGATACTAATTTATTACTGACCAAGGTCACAACATGGCGGTGCTAGCACGCACACATAGGTACGGACACACACATACACATCATTAACAAAGTAAGAATATTTAAACATTAAAAACATAAATCTATATAAAAATTACAACTTAAACCTTATAATTAATCTTACGCCTACAACTACGAACCGGCCTCATAGGCTGTCATTTTGGGGTACTAGTGTCATTATTTTGATCAGTAGCATCGGCTACTGGCGGAGCCTCAGCCCGCTCATCCTCCTCCCCAATATCATATATCTCTCCGTCAATTTGCTGCGAGTCATTTCCCCGTGACAATATTGGCGGCTGCGGCTCCTCGCCCGGCGAGCGCGGCCGCGGCCGCGCCGCCGCGGACAGCTCGGGGCTCACGACATCAGCGCGCGTCTCGCTTTCCTCGCTTCTAGTTACGGTTGCACCTGTATATTTTCTAATCTGGTCAATATGCCTTTTACAATCTACATTAAAATCTTCGACAGATATCAGAAACATCAGAAACATGCGATTACCCAATAATTTAATTATTTTACCTAAAACCCATTTGTCTTTTCTAGCTATGTACCATTTCAACCATACCCTATCACCCGTATTTAAAGTTGTTTGTTTTTTAAAAATATCGTTATTAACTCCACTTTTATGGCTATCTTTTAATAACAAATCCATTCTAGACATAATATTTCGGCCAAACATAAGCTTTGACGGGGTTTCCCCTGTTACACAGTGAGGCGATAATCAAACAGAAACCCTAACAATTTCTTTCACCATATTTGGCTGAGTGTTATTGCTAGCAATAAATTTGATCATTTCCTTGCAAGTTTTAACAGAGTTTTCGGCCTGTCCATTACTGCAAGGGTGATAAATAGGGGACAAATAGGGTTACATAGCGGATACCATTCATTTCACAAAAATGTTTGAATTCTTTAGACTTAATTTTTACATCATTATCTGAGACTATGACAGTAGGTATACCGAACCTAGAAAATAATTCTTTTAATTTATTTATAAGGAGCCGACTTGAAGTACCGCAACCCATATGTAACCACTCCAACCATTCACTAAATGAATCCACAACTATTAAACATACATTTTGGTTAATAGTCATGTAGTCGATATGCAAGCGTTGCGAAGGAGCCAGTTCGCGCGGCCAGGGCGCGGGCGGCGCGCGCGGCGGTGCTGCGCGTGTCCCGGCACACGTGTGGCACGCGCCCACCCATTGCTCTATGTCCTTATCAATCAATGGCCACCAAAATCTACTACGAGCTGCACTCTTGGTCTTGACTACACCGAAATGACCCGTGTGAAGATCCTTTAATAACCTGTTCCGGTAAATTGCAGGTATCACTACTCTGTGACTTCGAAAAATACAACCATTTTCTACCTCTAAGTCCGTTTTACAATTAAAATAAGGCAGAACGAGTTTACATGAAATTTTACGCGGCCAGCCATTCTGAACATACTTAATCACCGTTTGTAAAATTTTATCGTTACTTGTTGCGGTTTTAATATCGTTAAAAGTTAGCGGTGCGACGTTACTATCTAAGAAATTGAGAAACGATAAATCATTTTGTTCTGCCGTTCTACAGCCAGACTCAGGTAAAGGCCCGCTGCGACATTATTTTCACTTTTAATATACTGTACATTATAGTTATATGCAGATAATATTATTGCATAACGCTGTAATCTCGATGCGGCCATTACTGAAATGCCTGTTTTGTTTCCGAATATCGAAAGTAAAGGCCTATGGTCAGTCTTAAGAATGAACGGTGCCTGACGTCCATACAAATATTGGTGAAAATATTGAACACCAAAAATTATAGCTGTCGCTTCCTTTTGAATCTGACTGTAATTTCGTTCACTTACTGATAAAAATCTTGAAGCGAACGCAAGCGGCCACTCGAGAGTCGCCTTCTCTCTGTCGCGCTGTGCCAGCACTGCGCCTAGTCCGGCCGGGCCTGCATCCACCGTCAACACCAATTGTGCTGTGGGGTTAAAGTGAGCCAGCACTCTTTCCGATGATAGCTCAAGCTTTACACTATTAAATGCACGTTCGTGTCGCTCGTCCCACTCCCACTGCGCGCCTTTACGCAATAACTCATGCAGCGGATGCAACTTAGACGAAGCATTAGGAACAAAATTCCTGTAATAGTTAATTAATCCTATAAATCGCTTAACCTCTGTGACATTAAAATTTGTAGGCCGCGGTGCGTTTTTTATAGCTTCTGTTTTTTTAGGGCACGTACGCAATCCGTTTTTATCCTTATCCTTACATATTATAAAACAAAGTCCCCCGCCGCGTCTGTCTGTCTGTCTGTTCGCGATAAACTAGAAAAGTACTGAACGGATTTTTATGCGGTTTTCAACAATAGATAGAGAAATTCTTGAGGAAGGTTTTAGTGTATAATAAGTTTAGGTTTTGTGTAAACTGACGATATTAGTTAAACATGTCGGAAAAAATTAAGCCATTCGAGAGCTTTCCTCGAGAACGCTGCCAAAACCTTTTGAGTTACAACAAAACAATGTATGGCGGGTTTGTACCTCTTTAATAGATCTACAAAAAAGTCCGCGGTGGTATATGTCTATCCTCCAAGGACAACATAATTAAATTCTAACAGCTTTTCTTGTGTTCTTTTTCAAACTACAAAAAATATCGAATTTGGAATTTAAGAATTGTTGTCCTTTTAAGAAACAAAATAGACTTGACAACTTGTATAGTTAAAGAATTCTAAATACAAATTCTGTTATACCACTTAAGGTGCCTCCAATTTACATATTGGGTTGTGATACCCGACTTCTGTTACTGGCTGTACTTAGCTTTCGCACTTGTGTAAACTGCGATTAGCAATATAATGACTTGTTTGCTTTCAATTCTTGTTTTGCCAATTTTTGAAGGTCAAGTTTTCTCCACTCTCCTTTAGTTGTGAGACAATAGCTTAACACCAACAAAGTAGCTTAACTAAAATTACATTTACCTGTGTTTTAGTTAAAAGGTCCTTTTGAACTATCGCGGTAGCTTGCATCGCGTTCCCGCGGTTTCAGGTACAAGGGAAGCGTGAATCATTTCGGTGGTTTTAGCCGGTAGGAGTCCGGCACACTTCTCCGCCTTCCCCAGGGCGGAGAACGTCCATGAGGATTTCCCCGGGTAAAAAAAGGTCATTTTACGCTTTACGTTCCTGGCGTCCTGAATTCTGCCTATAATGAAATCAATCTATACCTACCAAATTGTTTCTTACTGAGTGTTCTTTGTTTCATTTTAGTTTGGCCCGTTATTTTGAACTGTCCGGTTCACCGATGCTCTGGACTATTATAATGTATCCTCGAAGAAATTAATATCGCGCGTTCTTTGTTATAATATAAGCTATTTTGAAGTTAAATTAAAATATGTATAAAATAGTTTTAGTTTTTCTCCAGTGTGCTAACTTGTATCCAAGTTAGACAAGAATAATCTTCCTCTATAATTTTTGAATTATTATTATTGTATCTCTTTTCATTCACGGGCTAACTTAATGAGTAGAGACCCGGTCCTTTTTAAAGGCGTGAACGGGGACACAGGTCCAACGCACAGAAACCTTCTTGAGAACTTTAATATGAAATGTGATGGGGCATCTACTAGGGATAATTCACCTCCGCTCTATGGGAGAACAGAGATGAAAAATCCAAAGTAGATGCAAAACTATTGCAATATGTATGTATAAATAAATAGGCTATTATATAAATGAGACATGTTAAGTGGACCAGTTCCTTAAAATTATTCGGAGAACTATGGCACCTGCCTTTTTACACATGGTAATGCAAACAATTAGGCAGGCGGTGACTCGCCGCTGACTAGATGGGCCCCCTATAATACCGTCACGATTGACAGCAGGCGGGCAACAGCAGTGCGAGCGGCTAGGGGTGTAGAGAGGTGCGACACCGATTTCACCATCGCGGGTCACAGACCCGGAGCGGGTTTCCTCGTTATTACGCCATTAGACACTTCCACCCCCGAGCATATAGCTCTAGCGACCCCTCTCTAGCCAGCCAGTTAAGGCAAGAAAGAGCTGGGAGTCCCCATAAAGAGTGACCCCCTGGGGTATTCAGGTTCCGTTGTGTCGCTACTCACAAACAGCTCGCCACAAGCTGCCCTGAAGATGTATGCTCCTACATAACCTTCAGATACATTTTTATTTATATCTCAAGGTTTGAAAAAGCATACTAATGTACCCTCTGGTCATGCGTAATTCCCATGGAGAGAGAGTATTATTATTATTTGTATCTCTTTATAGTCACGGGATCACTTCATGTGAAGAGACCCGGTCCTTCTTAAAGGCTTGCACGGGGACACAGGTCCAACATGTAGAGGCCTTGTTGAGAATTTTAATCTAATATGTGATGGGGTATCTACTAGGGATCATTCATCATTATTATTATTATATATAGGTACTAACAGGTATTTTCTAAATAAATAATTTCACCCGAAAGAAATTCAAGCCACTCCTCAAATGTATTTATGAAACGAAAATGTTAAGGTTTCTTATAATGAATAAGTTTAAAACGATATTATACTAAACTTATATTGAATATAGGTACTTGGCAGAGACTGTATCTCACGTCACACACATAAGTGAGCATGTTTATCCAATCCATGGAGTATATTGTTATCTCATCAAAAACATAAATGTAAAATAAGAGCCAAGTTCAATATCATGCTAATATTGGCTTTGATTGTTGACTTCAACAACTAAAGAAGGTAGTGCTAAATTCCTGAAATTTATGGTGACGACTTTAGATACATCGTATGTGATATACAATTTTTAACATATTTTGATAACAGCAGTTAGTTTCATCCAATTTCCCAATGTCTGTTATCACTGATCCATATCTGATTATTGAAAGTTTACCTCTTTGTTGATTTCCTGATATAATATCGGGTCCTTCATCTATTTTTGTAATTAACGTAATCAAAAAACTATACTGAAGAACAAACAACAAAATTCGAAATCGTTGAAAAGATGACAGGGTTAGAGATAAACAAAATTTATATACAACATTTAATTAGATAATTCATTAGTTAAAACAAGATAACACGTTATTCAAGTTATGAGCGATTCGGAAAATGATTTAACCAAAGATTGGGCATCCGACTAGTTGGGGGGTGTCGATGAAGTAGACGTGCATGGTCAGGACTCCGCGGGTTCTGGTCAGGTCATACAGGCACTGAGGGCCGTCGCTGACAATCATCTGAAACAATAAGCAAGTGGTAACGGTTAAAGACAATCCTTGAAGTCGGGCTCACCTTTATTATACCTATGATCCCTAATACGTTGTTAAATGTTTTCTAGTGTGCATGATGATCCCGAGGATATTTTTGTCTACAAATATATCAACAGTACCAGCTTGAAATTTTTCCACGACTTTGCAAAGGCCTATTCACATGAAGAGAAAGTTTAAACGAACATAGATTAACTTGCTTGCTCCCTACATGTTGGTGATTTTTTAATTGTAATCGTATTGTACCTTGACAGCAGATTCGTCGGGATGTTCAAACAAGTCCTGGACGTTGCTGTCTACGGTGTATTTTCCGAAGGTCATGAAACCCAAACCGATCAGCTGGTCGGAGTCCATGAGAGCGAACCACGGGAAAAGGGTGTCTCCGGCGCACGGCGTGGTCTTCGACATCTTGTGGTAGTAATGTTGACCTGTGGATGATAAGGAAAACTACTTCTGATAATATCTACTTTAGGTGAACTTTTTCAGGCAGATGTTCAAACATTACAGACAGTTGTTTAAGCATAAATGTAAAAGTTAATATTTTAATACATAATGTATCCAATATTTAAACATAATATGTAGTCTGTGGGGAATGAGAGGCAAAATGCTTTTAAAAGATCTAGTAAAGCGTCTTATTGACACTGCTCGTGACCGAAAGGCTGGCTTTTGTACATATGGTAAGACTAGTTTGTAAGAATATAAGTTATAGCTTTGTAAAATATTGTTAAGAATCCTGTTGACTGAAACTTGACCCCAACGTAGCTGCTTCGGAGAAAAGGCCGAGATTGGGGAAGATCTTGGGAAACTCGGGATAGAAGACCGGTATGATAGACTTACCCATCCAAAGTACACAGGCTTGTGTGGTGAATTCACTCTGGGAAGTGCCCAAGAGAGAGGTGTCGGTGGAGAGAGCGTAAAGCTCGCCATTGAAGGCGGTCATCCATACGTAGCCGTGCTGGATCAACAGATCCTTATTGCGGCTGGCCAAACGGTCCTCCTTCTTTGTCGCGAGAATTTCTGTGGGATAAAATGCACGCTTAAAAGGTCAGAATATCAAATTTAACGCTCTGCGTCTTGGATTGGATTTGGTGCCAGTTGGAAAGATATTAGCACAAATTAGAAAGATAGTTTGTGTATTAGGAACAAGCTATGATCCGTAACCCACCAGCAGAGATGAAGTAAAGCTGGATGGTGTAGAATTCTGCAGTTTGTCCGTTAATGGTTGTGGTCCAAGAAGTGAACCCTGTTACAGCCGGGTCGAAGACCCAGTCACTCATCCTACTCTTGGAGACCTGTAACAAGCAATAGAGCGGTGAGCGGTTTGTTGCTATAATAATAAAACCAATCACTAAATTTCACACCACAGCAAGTATTAAAGGCGTCTTACCTTACGAACTTAGACCAAGTTTGATAATTCGTTTTTCCTGATTCCAATATTTGTAATCAAGGTTTAATGAAAGGGTAAACTTACACCGATCTGGACACCAGCGATGTAACCGGTGTCATCGAACAGGGAACAGAAGCTGCAATCGTCAGCAGGACACCACAGCTCTAGAGACTCGAGTCCTGCAGGTCCTGCGGGGCGGTCTCTCTTCACCCAGTTCATGCTGATGGCTTCATCAATGCTCTTTGCCTTGGGAATGAATTGACTAGAACCAATGCCCAAGGGGTTCAGCCCGAATGTCGCTGTAAGACAAGGAAGTATTAATTAGTATTAGGTAGTTCACAGCCTAAAACTGACTCTAAATATAAGATTTGGATTGTGTAGAGATTGCTTTGTAAGTTGAATGTTTGACAAAGGGTCGTTTTTGTCCGCACCGCAGTATTTTCACACGATTTCTTTCTTACTTCTTAAGTCGGGGTTCCATAGTCCTGAAACAAAGACACAGTTCGTTAAAATTACAATTTATCATCATATCGTCTACATATACACCAAAATTTGAGTTCCTTTAAAGATTGTTAAAGCTTTCATTATGTGCGCTTTCATCAAAAAAAACTGTAAACTCTTTTTATTTTGAATAATAATTATTAAATTTGACCGATTTTAACACGTATAATTGTCGAAAAAGCTTATTTTAATTAACTTACCGGCTCCGTAGACCGAAGCTACGAGGAGACACGCGAGGGTGATTTTCTGCAACATGATTGTCAACTGTTCCAGTGGAGCGGTACTGCGATTGCACACAATTTATATACTGGTGTAATTGGCAAGAGCGACAGATGCGCACGCGCGACGGGTTCCGTCGATAGCATGATTTAATGATGTTCTTTTGTGTGGGAAAAACTGTTCTTACTTAATTTATGTTACCTATGAAAAGTATCATCAGGAATATGCCCAATGCTGGATATACGCTTTCTTTCTTAGTGTATCCAGAGATCAACTCGACCAGACTTTTTTGGTTTTGTCACGTCCTCAGAGGGAGGAAGTGGGATGTGTTGAGCCTTCTGTTTCGTTACATGTTTCCTTCCTTTTATTGATCAAACGCGCAATTTACACAAATATTGTAACGTCTTATATTTTGTGACACATTCGTAATAGTTATGAGAATGTTAAACATTAAAATTGGTAATTAGTATTTTTAAGGGCAAATTGTTTAAACACGGTACTTTAAAAACAATAGAGATGTGTTATTTTTTAATTTATAACTATTAAACTGTTTTTTATTTAATATATGTAAGTGTCTAAAGTTAGCAATATCATCTAATACTGAAATAAGATTTTTTTAAATTTAATGATTGTAATAAAGCTGTTTTTAATTTGTTGTTTATAATTATTAAGAAACCCTAAATGATGCAGATTGAGATAATGTATCGGAGATAGGGAGATAGAGTGACTTTGGACTTTCCATAAAAATAGTGATGAGTGTGCGACTTTCATATTTAGGCGGTTTGATGTCCCGGTAGTGCAATGGTTATCCCACGCCATGCCACGACACGTCTTAAGGCAATATAATTTCCGTTGGTGCTGACAAAATTGATCTTCTCTATTCCAACTGCTATGTGTGGCCATCTGGCCTCCAATTCTGCTATTTACAATAGCCGATGACTGATTGGATTAAATTAGAAATTATTTCTATTCTCGTAAGCATTTTGCTAACACGATAGTTGGGAACTCCTGTAATTGAGGGAGCACAACTCAAATGAACAGTATGTATTTTTTGTTTGCAAATGTGTTTTTGTGTATTCTTTGTTGGAGATCCAATATTAAATAAATAAATAAACTCGTTGTATTGATCTTGAGTGTACCGTCTGGTGCTTAATTTCTAATTATTTTGTTGGAAAAAATGCTTAAAGGTATACAAAGTGTCATTTTAGGCAAATTTTCATTCATTCATCTGCCATTGTAACGTAAACTTAGCGGGGAGGGAAAGTTTTTGAGAGGGGGTAGGTATTTTTTTTTATTAAATATCTCTCAATGTTCTTTCTAATGAAAACGAGGCCATCAATCTATTACTACCTGTAGGTGTTATTGTCATGTAAGCCTATTTATTGATAGCGCGTTTTTATCCTAGAATCTCAATCTACTATGTCTATAATCTATTATTATTTTTAATTTGTTTTTTATAATTATTAAGAAACCCTAAATTTTAAAGATGCAGATTGAGATAATGTATCGGAGATAGGGAAAATCCAAAGTCACTCTGACTTTGGATTTTCCATAAAAATAGTGATGAGTGTGCGACTGTCATATTTAGGCTGGTTAGATGTCCCGGTAGTGCAGTAGTTATCCCACGCCATGCCACGCCACGTCATAGGTAAGGTAATATAATTTCCGTTGGTGCTGACAAAATTGATCTTCTGAGCTGTCAGCTACCAAATAAAACCACCCTTGTCCATGGATACTAATTTATTACTGACCAAGGTCACAACATGGCGGTGCTAGCACGCACACATAGGTACGGACACACACATACACATCATTAACAAAGTAAGAATATTTAAACATTAAAAACATAAATCTATATAAAAATTACACCTTAAACCTTATAATTAATCTTACGCCTACAACTACGAACCGGCCTCATAGGCTGTCATTTTGAGGTACTAGTGTCATTATTTTGATCAGTAGCATCGGCTACTCGCGGAGTCTCAGTCCGCTCATCCTCCTCCCCGTGACCTCCGTGACAATATTGGCGGCTGCGGCTCCTCGGCCGGCGAGCGCGGCCGCGGCCGCGCCGCCGCGGACAGCTCGGGGCTCACGACATCAGCGCGCGTCTCGCTTCTAGTTACGGTTGCACCTGTATATTTTCTAATCTGGTCAATATGCCTTTTACAATCTACATTAAAATCTTCGACAGATATCAGAAACATGCGATTACCCAATAATTTAATTATTTTACCTAAAACCCATTTGTCTTTTCTAGCTATGTACCATTTCAACCATACCCTATCACCCGTATTTAAAGTTGTTTGTTTTTTAAAAATATCTTTATTAACTCCACTTTTATGGCTATCTTTTAATAACAAATCCATTCTAGACATGATATTTCGGCCAAACATAAGCTTTGACGGGGTTTCCCCTGTTACACAGTGAGGCGATAATCAAACAGAAACCCTAACAATTTCTCATTCACCATATTTGGCTGAGTGTTATTGCTAGCAATAAATTTGATCATTTCCTTGCAAGTTTTAACAGAGTTTTCGGCCTGTCCATTACTGCAAGGGTGATAAATAGGGGACAAATAGGGTTACATAGCGGATACCATTCATTTCACAAAAATGTTTGAATTCTTTAGACTTAATTTTTACATCATTATCTGAGACTATGACAGTAGGTATACCGAACCTAGAAAATAATTCTTTTAATTTATTTATAAGGAGCCGACTTGAAGTACCGCAACCCATATGTAACCACTCCAACCATTCACTAAATGAATCCACAACTATTAAACATACATTTTGGTTAATAGTCATGTAGTTCGCGCGGCCAGGGCGCGGGCGGCGCGCGCGGCGGTGCTGCGCTCGTCCCGGCACACGTGTGGCACGCGCCCACCCATTGCTCTATGTCCTTATCAATCAATGGCCACCAAAATCTACTACGAGCTGCACTCTTGGTCTTGACTACACCGAAATGACCCGTGTGAAGATCCTTTAATAACCTGTTCCGGTAAATTGCAGGTATCACTACTCTGTGACTTCGAAAAATACAACCATTTTCTACCTCTAAGTCCGTTTTACAATTAAAATAAGGAAGAACGGCCAGCCATTCTGAACATACTTAATCACCGTTTGTAAAATTGTTACGGTTTTAATATCGTTAAAAGTTAGCGGTGCGACGTTACTATCTAAGAAATTGAGAAACGATAAATCATTTTGTTCTGCCGTTCTACAGCCAGACTCAGGTAAAGGCCCGCTGCGACATTATTTTTACTTTTAATGTACTGTACATTATAGTTATATGCAGATAATATTATTGCATAACGCTGTAATCTCGATGCGGCCATTACTGAAATGCCTGTTTTGTTTCCGAATATCGAAAGTAAAGGCCTATGGTCAGTCTTAAGAATGAACGGTGCCTGACGTCCATACAAATATTGGTGAAAATATTGAACACCAAAAATTATAGCTTCCTTTTGAATCTGACTGTAATTTCGTTCACTTACTGATAAAGATCTTGAAGCGAACGCAAGCGGCCACTCGAGAGTCGCCTTCTCTCTGTCGCGCTGTGCCAGCACTGCGCCTAGTCCGGCCGGGCCTGCATCCACCGTCAACACCAATTGTGCTGTGGGGTTAAAGAGAGCCAGCACTCTTTCCGATGATAGCTCAAGCTTTACACTATTCAATGAACGTTCGTGTCGCTCGTCCCACTCCCACTGCGCGCCTTTACGCAATAACTCATGCAGCGGATGCAACTTAGACGAAGCATTAGGAACAAAATTCCTGTAATAGTTAATTAATCCTATAAATCGCTTAACCTCTGTGACATTAAAATTTGTAGGCCGCGGTGCGTTTTTTATAGCTTCTGGTTTTTTAGGGCACGTACGCAATCCGTTTTTATCTATTATATAACCTAAATAGGTGACATTATTTTGAAAAAAATTACACTTCTCCCTATGTAATTTTAAACCGGCCTCTTTTAATCTATTCAGTTCCTTTAGCCTGCTGAAGTGTAATTGTTTAGTTGGCGCAGTTACGCAAACGTCATCCAACCAAATGCTAACACCTTCTATACCAATTAATAGCGCTTCCATCGCTCTTTGAAAAATGGCGGGAGCGTTTGCTAACCCATAAACAAGTCGAGTATATTTGAAATAGCCTTTAGATGTACTTATCGCGGTCAGTTCTTGAGACGATTCGTCTAGGACAAATTGGTTATAAGCATTACTGAGGTCTATTTTGCTGTAACACTCCCCTCCGCCTAATTTGGCGAAAACCTCTTCTATCCTAGGCATTGAGTATTTATCGTTTTCTAAATCTTTATTTAATGTAATAGAAAAATCGCCAGCTATCTTAACTTTACCGTTTTCCTTTAGAACTGGAACAATAGGAGTTGTATATTTAGGAAATTGAACCGGTTGTAATATTCCTAAACCGACCAGCCTATCTATCTCCTCCTCAACCTTTTTTTTCAAAGCGAATGGTACAGAACGCGGTTAAAAACATTTTGGTTGAGCGCCAAATTAAATTTATTAAACTTCCTTAATTCATCAGTAAATAAATCGGAGCACCTAGATAAAAGTTGCTGCACTTCCTTCGTGTCGGTTTCCATTAAATATTGATTTTGAATGTTATTGATATCCGAAGTAAAATATATCCTAAATTTTGACATAAAATCTCGTCCTAGTAACGGTGGACCTCCGTTTGACAAAAGAAATAATTTAATGTCATGAGTATTATTTAAATATTTAACTCGACCTTGAAAATAGCCCAAGTGTCGGTGAGGTCGTCATGTCACAAAAAGAGGCAGCGGAGCGGCCATTATAAAGCTCCCTCCCCTCTGGGGGAGAGCTTGAGGGGCTTGCCGCAAGGCAGGCAGTCGGCGGTGGGGGACTGGACGACATGGACTCTCAGGCCCCCTCCACTTAGGCGAGGTCGGAGTGCCGCTGGGTCTTTTTAGTGGGTATACCGGGAACGTGGTTTACCGGGGAGTCCCACATACCCCTCTCTCGCCCCCCGGCGGGAAGGGGATGCGTAATAGCATTTTTTCCCAGCGAAAAAAAAAAGTTCGCTCAGGTTGCCGCGGTTCTGCAGTGCCTCGGGCATGTTTGCCGACGCGTACACTAATGGTTTTCATGCCATCATCAGAAAACGCAGTGCTTCACTTCTTCACCGAGTGCGGACTAGTACCAACAGCGTTCTAAACGTATTGACTGATAGGTCGGACTCTCAGTTGCTTAGACTCTGGTTAGGCCTACACACTGTGTTGTAATTCGTATTTCATTTTATTTATTTTGTGTTTTGTGATACCTACTTTTTATATGGACCTGGTCTGAAATAAAGATTTATTATTATTATCGGGAGTGTTTTATTTTCTCAGCCCTTGGCTGGTTTAAACCACATTTACGGGTCAAGACCAAGTAAATGCGGCGTGTGGTGTTAAATGATAAGTTTTTAACTATCGTCTTATGACAGGAACTTTCTCACTATGCGGCAGGTATTTAAAATAGCAGCTTTATGTAGGGTAATATATCTAACTATTGTTCTTCTTTGGTCTGAGATTCTCTGTTCAGATACGTTAATTTCCGGGTATTTTTGTGAGAAAAGTTCGTGAAGAAGCTTACGGTAAATGGTCATGTCTGTTTCTAATTTAGTTATGTAATAGTATGTACGCATGATAAAAAGGTTCACTTTTTTACTCCATCTCATGCGTACTCTAGGTTTGCCAGCCTTGGTGGACGCGGGCAAAAAGGTATTCACCTCCCGCGCAATATTCAAGGAAGGCGTAGGGATATCTGTATTACTAATAGGTGAAGATGGCAAAGAGGGTGTGTACTGTACTAGGGCTAAATGGTTCTATTGGACTATCTGTCCTGTCTGTTAGTCGGTCAATTTCGTCGAAGGGATCGGCTGTAGTATCCTTATCGGTGGGAGCCCGCCTGCTCAACTCCCCACCGCTGACGGTTCGCATGCTGAGACCCAGCGTCAGCTCCAGGTGTGCCCCGGCGATCGCCCCCGGGCAGCGGTCCTATACGTTTCCTCTTTGAACGGGTCTCCATGTTGAATGGGTTACCAGAGCCACGTTTGCCACGACAGTAATTTCTCATCCGCGTGTCCGCCCCCACGTGATTAGATGATCAATCAGGACGTGTGGCTGGATTTTAGGGGGCTTATTATTAATATATTTAAGTTAGACAAGAATAATCTTCCTCTATCTTTTTGTAGTATTAGTTGGATTAACAGTTATTTTCTAAAAAGATAATTTACATCCTAAAAAATATCAAGCCGCTCCTCAAATGTATTAATGAAAGGGAAATGTTAAGGTTTCTTGTAGTGAATAAGTTTAAAACGATATTCCACTAAACTTATATTGAATATAGGTACTTGGCAGAGACTGCATCTCACGTCACACACATAAGTGAGCATGTTTATCCAATCCATGGAGTATATTGTTATCTCATCAAAAACATAAATGTAAAATAAGAGCCAAGTTCAATATCATGCTAATATTTGCTTTGATTGTTGACTTCAACAACTAAAGAAGTTAGTGCTAAATTCCTGAAATTTATGGTGACGACATTAGATACATCGTATGTGATATACAATTCTAAACATATTTTGATAACAGCAGTTAGTTTCATCCAATTTCCCAATGTCTGTTATCACTGATGCATATCTGATTATTGAAAGTTTACCTCTTTGTTGATTTCCTGATATAATATCGGGTCCTTCATCTATTTTTGTAATTAACGTAATTAAAAAACTATACTGAAGAACAAACAACAAAATTCGAAATCGTTGAAAAGATGACAGGGTTAGAGATAAACAAAATTTATATACAACATTTAATTAAATAATTCATTAGTTAAAACAAGATAACACGTTATTCAAGTTATGAGCGATTCGGAAAATGATTTAACCAAAGATTGGGCATCCGACTAGTTGGGGAGTGTCGATGAAGTAGACGTGCATGGTCAGGACTCCGCGGGTTCTGGTCAGGTCATACAGGCACTGAGGGCCGTCGCTGACAATCATCTGAAACAATAAGCAAGTGGTAACGGTTAAAGACAATCCTTGAAGTCGGGCTCACCTTTATTATACCTATGATCCCTAATACGTTGTTAAATGTTTTCTAGTGTGCATCATGATACCAGCTTGAAATTTTTCCACGACTTTGCAAAGGCCTATTCACATGAAGAGAAAGTTTAAACGAACATAGATTAACTTGCTTGCTCCCTACATGTTGGTGATTTTTTAATTGTAATCGTATTGTACCTTGACAGCAGATTCGTCGGGATGTTCAAACAAGTCCTGGACGTTGCTGTCTACGGTGTATTTTCCGAAGGTCATGAAACCCAAACCGATCAGCTGGTCGGAGTCCATGAGAGCGAACCACGGGAAAAGGGTGTCTCCGGCGCACGGCGTGGTCTTCGACATCTTGTGGTAGTAATGTTGACCTGTGGATGATAAGGAAAACTACTTCTGATAATATCTACTTTAGGTGAACTTTTTCAGACAGATGTTCAAACATTACAGACAGTTGTTTAAGCATAAATGTAAAAGTTAATATTTTAATACATAATGTATCCAATATTTAAACATAATATGTAGTCTGTGGGGAATGAGAGGCAAAATGCTTTTGAAAGATCTAGTAAAGCGTCTTATTGACACTGCTCGTGACCGAAAGGCTGGCTTTTGTACATATGGTAAGACTAGTTTGTAAGAATATAAGTTATAGCTTTGTAAAATATTGTTAAGAATCCTGTTGACTGAAACTTGACACCAAAACTGGCCGAGATTGGGGAAGATCTTGGGAAACTCGGGGTAGAAGACCGGTATGATAGACTTACCCATCCAAAGTACACAGGCTTGTGTGGTGAATTCACTCTGGGAAGTGCCCAAGAGAGAGGTGTCGGTGGAGAGAGCGTAAAGCTCGCCGTTGAAGGCGGTCATCCATACGTAGCCGTGCTGGATCAACAGATCCTTATTGCGGCTGGCCAAACGGTCCTCCTTCTTTGTCGCGAGAATTTCTGTGGGATAAAATGCACGCTTAATAGGTCAGAATATCAAATTTAACGCTCTGCGTCTTGGATTGGATTTGGTGCCAGTTGGAAAGATATTAGCACAAATTAGAAAGATAGTTCGTGTATTAGGAACAAGCTATGATCCGTCACCCACCAGCAGAGATGAAGTAAAGCTGGATGGTGTAGAATTCTGCAGTTTGTCCGTTAATGGTTGTGGTCCAAGAAGTGAACCCTGTGACAGCCGGGTCGAAGACCCAGTCACTCATCCTACTCTTGGAGACCTGTAACAAGCAATAGAGCGGTGAGCGGTTTGTTGCTATAATAATAAAACCAAAAACTAAATTTCACACCACAGCAAGTATTAAAGGCGTCTTACCTTACGAACTTAGACCAAGTTTGATCATTAGTTATTCCTGATTCCAATATTTGTAATCAAGGTTTAATCAAAGGGTAAACTTACACCGATCTGGACACCAGCGATGTAACCGGTGTCATCGAACAGGGAACAGAAGCTGCAATCGTCAGCAGGACACCACAGCTCTAGAGACTCGAGTCCTGCAGGTCCTGCGGGGCGGTCTCTCTTCACCCAGTTCATGCTGATGGCTTCATCAATGCTCTTTGCCTTGGGAATGAATTGACTAGAACCAATGCCCAAGGGGTTCAGCCCGAATGTCGCTGTAAGACAAGGAAGTATTAATTAGTATTAGGTAGTTCACAGCCTAAAACTGACTCTAAATATAAGATTTGGATTGTGTAGAGATTGCTTTGTAAGTTGAATATTTGACAAAGGGTCGTTTTTGTCCGCACCGCAGTATTTTCACACGATTTCTTTCTTACTTCTTAAGTCGGGGTTCCATAGTCCTGAAACAAAGACACAGTTCGTTAAAATTACAATTTATCATCATATCGTCTACACATATAAACATTTGAGTTCCTTTAAAGATTGTTAAAGCTTTCATTATGTGCGCTTTCATAAAAAAAAACTGTAAACTCTTTTTATTTTGAATAATAATTATTAAATTTGACCGATTTTAACACGTATAATTGTCGAAAAAGCTTATTTTAATTAACTTACCGGCTCCGTAGACCGAAGCTACGAGGAGACACGCGAGGGTGATTTTCTGCAACATGATTGTCAACTGTTCCAGTGGAGCGGTACTGCGATTGCACACAATTTATATACTGGTGTAATTGGCAAGAGCGACAGATGCGCACGCGCGACGGGTTCCGTCGATAGCATGATTTAATGATGTTCTTTTGTGTTATATAAAAGACTGGGAAAAACTGTTCTTACTTAATTTATGTTACCTATGAAAAGTAGATACTAAATGATCATCATCAGGAATATGCCCAATGCTGGATATACGCTTTCTTTCTTAGTGTATCCAGAGATCAACTCGACCAGACTTTTTTGGTTTTGTCACATCCTCAGAGGGAGGAAGTGGGATGTGTTGAGCCTTCTGTTTCGTTACATGTTTCCTTCATTAGTCGCGTTCCTTTTTCTTTTTATTGATCAAACGCGCAATTTACACAAATATTGTAACGTGTCATATTTTGTGACACATTCGTAATAGTTATGAGAATGTTAAACATTAAAATTGGTAATTAGTATTTTTAAGGGCAAATTGTTTAAACACGGTACTTTAAAAACAATAAAAGGTTTGGGCATTTATTATTTTCTTTCAACCTTTGTTTGGAAACATGTTAAACTTGAACTAATGGGGATATAACGTACGCAAATATTCCTAAAAAATGTTCAGTAAACAGTTTTCGCTTTACACTGTTTGTGAATTTCACAGATGTGTTATTTTTTAATTTATAACTATTAAACTGTTTTTTATTTAATATTAGTGTCTAAAGTTAGCAATATCATCTAACACTGAAATAAGATTTTTTTAAATTTAAGGATTTTAATAAAGCTGTTTTTAATTTGTTGTTTATAATTATTAAAAAACCCTAAATGATGCAGATTGAGATAATGTATCGGAGATAGGGAGATAGAGTGACTTTGGACTTTCCATAAAAATAGTGATGAGTGTGCGACTGTCATATATACGCTGGTTAGATGTCCCGGTAGTGCAGTAGTTATCCCTCGCCATGCCAGGACACGTCTTAAGGTAATATAATTTCCGTTGGTGCTGACAAAATTGATCTTCTCTATTCCAACCGCTTTGTGTCCATCTGGGCTCCAATTCTGCTATTTACAGTAGCCGATGACTGATTGGATTAAATTAGAAATTATTTCTATTCTCGTAAGCATTTTGCTAACACGATAGTTGGGAACACTGTTTTTTGTTTGCAAATGTGTTTTTGTGTATTTTTTGTTGGAGATCCAATATTAAATAAATAAACTCGTTGTATTGATTTTGAGTGTACCGTCTGGTGCTTAATTTCTAATTATTTTGTTGGAAAAATGTTTAAAAGTATACAAAGTGTCATTTTAGGCAAATTTTCATTCATTCATCGGCCATTGTAACGTAAACGTAGCGGGGAGGGAAAGTTTTTGAGAGGGGGGAGGTAATTTTTTTTATTAAATACCTCTCAATGTTTTGTCCAATGTAAATAGGTCAATCAATCTATTACTATCTGTAGGTGTTATTGGTCATGTATCCTAGAATCTCAATCTATTATGAACTAGCTTTCCCGGCGGACTTCGTACCGCCTTAGAGTCGATGATAATATTGCTGATTGTTTTTAAGTAATCATATTAAGTTGTATATAGGTTGTAAATAAGAAACACATGATTTACTAATATTGCCGATTGAATTAGTTTTTTATGCTAATCGCGGCCCTTCAGCAAGATCGCAACCACCTTCATATACATCTACTGCAACTTAGAGCCAAACTCATGGGTGCTGCCAATAGATATCTAGTTTATTTTTGATTTTGACTACCATTCCCCGATTTAATGGTACCACCTTCATGTATTACTGCTACCTGCTCCTACTGGTAATCCCCTCATGACTGCTACCTACTCTAAGGTCCCACCCTACTCTCACGCATACAGTACCTGCTACCCAGCTATAACCCTCACTGCTCTACTGGTAATCCCTTCATGACTGCTACCTACTCTAAGGTCATGAAATACTACTATCTGATCTCCTGGTATCACCCTAATCAACTATGGCTACGTGCTCTCCTGGTACCGCCCTCGTGCTCCCCAGCTACAACCCTCATGAAATACTACTATCTGATCTCCTGGTGTCACCCTATGGACAACAAAAGTTTTACATGTAATAAACAAATCAGCATTTATTGAAATGAAAGTATTCATTACACATATCGAGTTTTCATTGTTTTTAAGATGTATTCTGTTTTCGGGACGGAAACAAATCCAACAAATCAAAAACCATGGCAATCGGTCCAGCCGTTCTCGAGTTATAAGTGTTGTAACAAACTTGACTTTCTTATATATATATATATAGATAGAAGTAGTTTTAATATTGATTTCTTACAAATATCAAATTGTCATCCATACGTCATTACATAGCTGTCATTTGCGTTTTGTTATACCACGTTTTATAGTGACTGACGTTTCATGTCAAGTCACACGGGAACGCTGTCGAACGGGATAAAAAGTATCCTATGTCCGTCTCCTGGCTCTAAGCTACCTCCCTACCAATTTTCAGCCAAATCTGTTCTGCCGTTCTTGAGTTATAAGTGGTGTAACTAACACGACTTTCTTTTATATATATAGATTATCCGTTTCAAGCATATTTAAGTGCCTTTTTCACTTTTCACATTAGAAGCACGTGTTGCGATCTAATAATAAAAGAGATAGATGACAATCAATATTGTCTTTTTTATATTAACTCAAAACACAACTTATTATGTCAAACTCCTTTCTTCTCATGGTTGTCTCCCTCATCAATGTTGAAAATTCAACATGCTATCTCTATTTTTTTCCTCAACATCTTGGTAGGTACCGATAGAAACAAAAGTTAAACGTATTCGGTTTTCAAAACAACAACATAATTAAATTCTAACAGCTTTTCTTGTGTTCTTTTTCAAACTACAAAAAGTATTCGAATTTGGAATTTAAGAATTGTGCTTTTAAGAAACAAAATAGGCTTGACATCTAGTATAATTAAAGAATTCTAAATACAAATTCTGTTATACAACTTAAGGTGTCTCCAATTTACATATTGGGTTGTGATACCCGACTGCTGTTACTGGCTGTACTTAGCTTTCGCACTTGTGTAAACTGCGATTAGCAATATAATGACTTGTTTGCTTTCAATTCTTGTTTTGCCAATTTTTGAAGGTCAAGTTTTCTTCATGCTCCTTTAGTTGTGAGACAATCGATGCGTATTCAGACGTTATCCTCTATTATTAGTGACCAATTCTTTGATCCGATGGAAAAGAAACCTATTTATCTTTTGTTTTAGCTTAACACAAAGTAGCTAAACCAAAAATTACATTTACCTATGTTTTAGTTAAAAGGTCCTTTTGAACTATCGCGGTAGCTTGCATCGCGTTCCCGCGGTTTCAGGTACAAGGGAAGCGTGAAGCATTTCGGTGGTTTTAGCCGGTAGGAGTCCGGCACACCTCTCCGCCTTCCCCAGGGCGGAGAAAGTCCATGAGGATTTCCCCGGGTAAAAAGGTCATTTTGCGCTTTACGTTCCTGGCGTCCTGAATTCTGCCTATACTGAAATCAATCTATGCCTACCAAATTGTTTCTTACTGAGTGTTCTTTGTTTCATTTTAATTTGGCCCGTTAGTTTGAACTGTCCGGTTCACCGATGGTCTGGACTATTATAATGTATCCTCGAAGAAATTAATATCGCTCGTTCTTTGTTATAATATAAACCATTTTGAAGGTTAATTAAAATATGTATAAAATAGTTTTAGTTTTCTCCAGTGTGCGGATATAAGTTAGACAAGAATAATCTTCCACTATAATTTTTGTATTATTAGTTGATAGGTACTAACAGGTATTTTCTAAATAAAAATTTCACCCGACAAAAATACAAGCCGCTCCTCAAATGTATTTATGAAACGAAAATGTTAAGGGGGCTTAGACAAAGTAACATCGCTTTGTAGCGAAACGATACCGAATTTCGACATCGTCTGTGAGATAACGACAATCATTTCCTAGCCAATGTAACTCTGCTGTCGTGATCGTTGTGACGAATCGAATATTCGTTAAAAACAGAAATATTGTTTATGGTATCGAACATTTTGCGGTCACCGCTGTCCGCGCAGTTTCATTTTACATAAACGATTTCAATGAAGTTTGTTAACCATACAGTTTTATATTATGATTAGATTTGTTTGATTATAAGATTTATTTGATAAGAATAATATTCTTTTCTATTAAAAAATGAAATGTGTGTGTGTAGGTACTAGTGCACAAAAGTAAGAAGTGAAACTTCTTTATGACCTTATTTTTCGCAAAAATATTTAAGTAGGTACCAACTATAACCAACTCGACATAAATTGGTTAAATTAGAGAACGTTTACTAAGAGGCTTTTATTATTCATAGACATGAGTACAAATAATGCAAATTTAATAATATAAAAAATATTTTTTATTTTATTACTACTGAGTATTAAATATTTTCGAAAAATAAATACCATATCCAAGTATTGGAAAAAGAGATTTAATTACTTACTTTTTTTTTAGAAATAATTAATTAATATAAATATTTACTACATTACTATCGAAACGATCCAACAAGATCCGCCTCCCAACACAATAATAATCTGCAAAAACCATTGAAAACTTCCTTTCAAAAAATAAAAATGACGGCTCGACTCCATTTGCAAGGAAAAAACTTAAATATACGCAAACACTTGACATCTAAAATCAGCTGTTCAATGAAATCCGGCCATTTTGTATGGATAACTACAACGTTTGAACTTTCGTTTCGTTATCTTTTTTGTCGATCACGATCGCGACAATAACGAACACCGAAAGTGCTGCTTGTCTACGCATTTGTATGGAACAAACGCGATGACGATTCGTTTCGTTATGAATTATTACATTGTCTACCAACTTGCGATAACGATGACGATTGACCATGTGATTTAACGCGGCTTATGTCAATCCCATACAGTTGAGTCTTGTCGAACTTCGTTTTCGTTTTTAAATTGTTACTTTGTCTAAGCCCCAAGGTTTCTTATCTATACTAATATATAAAGCTGAACTCAGCTGAAGAGTTTGTTTGTTTGTTTGCACGCGCTAATCTCAGGAACTACAGGTCCATATTGACAAATTCTTTTTGTGTTGAATAGACCATTCATCGAGGAAGGCTTATGGCTATAAACCATCACGCTGCGACTAATAGGAGCGAAGATACAATGGAAAATGTGAAAAATCAGGGCAGGTATAAATCATAACTTATATCTTCTACCCACGGGGACGAAGTCGCGGGCAACAGCTAGTGTGATATACAATTCTAAACATATTTTGATAACAGCAGTTAGTTTCATCCAATTCCCCAATGTCTGTTATCACTGATCGATATCTGATTAATTTAAAGTTTACTTCTTCGTTGATTTCCTGATATAATATCGGGTCCTTCATCTATTTTTGTAATGTACGTAATTAAAAAACGATGCTGAAAAACAAACAACAAAACTCGAAATCGTTGAAAAGATGACAGGGTTAGAGATAAACAAAATTTATATAAAACATTTAATTAAATAATTCATTAGCTAAAACAAGACAACACGTTATTCAAGTTATGAGCGATTCGGAAAATGATTTAACCAAAGATTGGGCATCCGACTAGTTGGGGAGTGTCGATGAAGTAGACGTGCATGGTCAGGACTCCGCGGGTTCTGGTCAGGTCATACAGGCACTGAGGGCCGTCGCTGACAATCATCTGAAATAATAAGCAAGTGGTAACGGTTAAAGACAATCCTTGAAGTCGGGCTCACCTTTATTATACCTATGATCCCTAATACGTTGTTAAATGTTTTCTAGTGTGCATCATGATCCCCAGGATATTTTTGTCTACAAATATATCAACACAAGGGTACCACCTTGAAATTTTTCCACGACTTTGCAAAGGCCTATTCACATGAAAGGAAAGTTTAAACGAACATCTAGATTAACTTGCTTGCTCCCTACATGTTGGTGATTTTTTAATTGTAATCGTATTGTACCTTGACAGCAGATTCGTCGGGATGTTCAAACAAGTCAAGGACGTTGCTGTCTACGGTGTATTTTCCGAAGGTCATGAAACCCAAACCGATCAGCTGGTCGGAGTCCATGAGAGGGAACCACGGGAAAAGGGTGTCTCCGGCGCACGGCGTGGTCTTCGACATCTTGTGGTAGTAATGTTGACCTGTGGATGATAAGGAAAATTACTTCTGATAATATCTACTTTAGGTGATTTTTTTCAGACAGATGATCAAACATTACAGACAGTTGTTCAAGCATAAATGTAAAAGTTAATATTTTAATATATAATGTACCCAATATTTAAACATAATATGTAGTCTGTGGGGAATGAGTGGCAAAATGCTTTTGAAAGATCTAGTAAAGCGTCTTATTGACACTGCTCATGACCGAATGGCTGGCTTTTTTACATATGGTAAGACTAGTTTGTCAGAATATTATAAGTTATAGTTTCGTAAAATATTGTTAAGAGTCCTGTTGACTGAAACTTGACCCCAACTGTAGGTGTAGGTGTAGTAGGTGCTTCGGAGAAAAGGCCGAGATTGGGGAAGATCTTGGGAAACTCGGGGTAGAAGACCGGTATGATAGACTTACCCATCCAAGGTACACAGGCTTGTGTGGTGAATTCACTCTGGGAAGTGCCCAAGAGAGAGGTGTCGGTGGAGAGAGCGTAAAGCTCGCCGTTGAAGGCGGTCATCCATACGTAGCCGTGCTGGATCAACAGATCCTTATTGCGGCTGGCTAAACGGTCCTCCTTCTTTGTCGCGAGAATTTCTGTGGGATAAAATGCACGCTTAATAGGTCAGAATATCAAATTTAACGCTCTGCGTCTTGGATTGGATTTGGTGCCAGTTGGAAAGCTATTAGCACAAATTAGAAAGATAGTTCGTGTATTAGGAACAAGCTATGATCCGTAACCCACCAGCAGAGATGAAGTAAAGCTGGATGGTGTAGAATTCTGCAGTTTGTCCGTTAATGGTTGTGGTCCAAGAAGTGAACCCTGTGACAGCCGGGTCGAAGACCCAGTCACTCATCCTACTCTTGGAGACCTGTAACAAGCAATAGAGCGGTGAGCGGTTTGTTGCTATAATAATAAAACCAATTCACACCACAGCAAGTATTAAAGGCGTCTTACCTTACGAACTTAGACCAAGTTTGATAATTAGTTTTTCCTGATTCCAATATTTGTAATCAAGGTTTAATGAAAGGGTAAACTTACACCGATCTGGACACCAGCGATGTAACCAGTGTCATCGAACAGGGAACAGAAGCTGCAGTCGTCAGCAGGACACCACAGCTCTAGAGACTCGAGTCCTGAAGGTCCTGCGGGGCGGTCTCTCTTCACCCAGTTCATGCTGATGGCTTCATCAATGCTCTTTGCCTTGGGAATGAATTGACTAGAACCAATGCCGAAGGGGTTCAGCCCGAATGTTGCTGTAAGACAAGGGAGTATTAATTAGTATTAGGTAGTTCACAGCCTAAAACTGACTCTAAATATAAGATTTGGATTGTGTAGAGATTGCTTTGTAAGTTGAATATTTGACAAAGGGTCGTTTTTGTCCGCACCGCAGTATTTTCATTCGATTTCTTTCTTACTTCTTAAGTCGGGGTTCCATAGTCCTGAAACAAAGACACAGTTCGTTAAAATCACAATTTATCATCATATCGTCTACATATACCAACATTTGAGTTCCTTTAAAGATTGTTAAAGCTTTCATTATGTGCGCTTTCATCAAAAAAAACTGTAAACTCTTTTTATTTTGAATAATAATTATTAAATTTGACCGATTTTAACACGTATAATTGTCGAAAAAGCTTATTTTAATTAACTTACCGGCTCCGTAGACCGAAGCTACGAGGAGACACGCGAGGGTGATTTTCTGCAACATGATTGTCAACTGTTCCAGTGGAGCGGTACTGCGATTGCACACAATTTATATACTGGTGTAATTGGCAAGAGCGCCAGATGCGCACGCGCGACGGGTTCCGTCGATAGCATGATTTAATGATGTTCTTTTGTGTTATATACAAGACTGGGAAAAACTGTTCTTACTTAATTTATGTTACCTATGAAAAGTAGATACTAAATGATCATCATCAAGAATGCTGGATATACGCTTTCTTTCTTAGTGTATCCAGAGATCAACTCGACCACACTTTTTTGGTTTTGTAACATCCTCAGAGGGAGGAAGTGGGATGTGTTGAGCCTTCTGTTTCGTTACATGTTTCCTTCATTAGTCGCGTTCCTTTTTCTTTTTATTGATCAAACGCGCAATTTACACAAATATTGTAACGTGTCATATTTTGTGACACATTCGTAATAGTTATGAGAATGTTAAACATTAAAATTGGTAATTAGTATTTTTAAGGGCAAATTGTTTAAACACGGTACTTTAAAAACAATAAAAGGTTTGGGCATTTATTATTTTCTTTCAACCTTTGTTTGGAAACATGTTAAACTCGCACTTGAACAAATGGGGATATAACGTACGCAAATATTCCTAAAAAATGTTCAGTAAACAGTTTTCGCTTTACACTGTTTGTGAATTTCAGAGATGTGTAATTTTTAATTTATATATTATTATTTATTATATATATTAGTGTCTAAAGTTAGCAATATCATCGAACACTGTAATAAGATTTTTTTAAATTTAATTATTGTAATAAAGCTGTTTTTAATTTGTTGTTTATAATTATTAAGAAACCCTAAATGATGCAGATTGAGATAATGTGTCGGAGATAGGGAGATAGGGAGATAGAGTTACTTTGGACATTTCAATTTCCGTTGGTGCTGACAAAATTGATCTTCTCTATTCCAACTGCTTTGTGTCCATCTGGGCTCCAATTCTGCTATTTACAGTAGCCGATGACTGATTGGATTAAATTAGAAATTATTTCTATTCTCGTAAGCATTTTGCTAACACGATAGTTGGGAACTCCTGTAATTGAGGGAGCACAACTCAAATGAACAGTATGTATTTTTTGTTTGCAAATGTGTTTTTGTGTATTCTTTGTTGGAGATCCAATATTAAATAAATAAATAAACTCGTTTTATTGATCTTGAGTGTACCGTCTGGTGCTTAATTTCTAATTATTTTGTTGGGAAAATGCTTAAAAGTATACAAAGTGTCATTTTAGGCAAATTTTCATTCATTCATCGGCCATTGTAACGTAAACTTAGCGGGGAGGGAAAGTTTTTTCAATTTTTTTTCTAATGAAAATAAGGCAATCAATCTATTACTATCTGTAGGTGTTATTGGTCATGTAGGCCTATTTATTGATAGCGCGTGTTTATCCTAGAATCTCAATCTATTATGAATTATCCGTATCAAGCATATTTAAGTGCCTTTTTGATATCACGCCACATTAGAAGCACGTGTTGCGATCTAATAATAAAAGAGATAGATGACAATCAATATTGTTTTTTTTTATATTAACTCACAACACAACTTATTATGTCAAACTCCTTTCTTCTCATAGTTTTCTCCCTCATCAATGTTGAAAATTCAGCATGCTATCTGTCACGGCTTTTTTTTTGGTAAATCCTCATGGACACCTACTCCCTCGGGGGAGGAAATGGGTAGTGTCAGTGTCAGACTCTTACTGACTACGTCATCCGCGTTTTTGTGGCAATGCGTTGCAATCTTTCATACACAATCTGTCACCCCCTACTCTTGAGATCTGTTCTACGCCCATTTGAATGGCCTGTTGGTCTAGTGGTTAGTGACCCTGGCTGCTACACAAATCCCCTCTTTTTACCGTTACACAAACTAAAAAAAACTGTGCTGTCACAATGCCCTATGTCCATAATTGCTAAAATATAGTTGTTGAAAATATGACATAAAAAACGTTTCTTTTTTACAGATCTCCAATTTCGTTTTGAAACACGAAAAAATTTAGAACAGCTGAATAAATACATATAATTAATTTTGTTCCGCATCAAATAAGTTTTGTAATTTGATAATGTTAATACTTAGTTTCTTCTCCAGAGGCACTTTCTGTGTAACGAGGTATCTGGAAACAGTGGATCCTATGAACAGTGCGTCCTATGGATCGATATATCTATGGACAATGTTTTCTATCAACAAAGTTTTCGGCGAAACGTTCTGTCTACTAACAGAGATTTCTGTCAACTTTGCTTTCCGTGTGTAGTGGTATCGTACAAGCGTGTTTCTATCTTACGTTCCACACTCTACTTCAGCTACTTACTAAATCTCTTAAATGTGTAGAGGATAATGGAAACGACCAAGTTAGGCTATGTGACTTTTCAGAATGAAACAGCAATTTCATTGAAACTATCCACAAATTTCATTTATCCAATTGATACTGGTCATAACGATCTGCAGAAACTTTGATTTGTATCGGAGCCAAACCGAGGGCACGCTTAGTACAGAATAAAAAAAACACGTGATTTAAACACGTGAATAGAATCACGTGGCTTTTGATTTTGCAAAATATGATACAGTCCATATTTCTCGAAAAACATTACCGAATGTACAATGTAGCAATGTATCTCATAAACTTCATAAAGCTGTATCAATATAAAGCAATGAAGTTTTCTTCAAAATAAAATAAATTGTTCGTATGCGTATCATTATTGTCAGTAATTAAGTAGATGATAAAGTAATACTTTGAGTTTCAATTGGCCATGACGATCACTATCGATGTTAGGAGCAATGAAGAGTAACCAAGTGGTTGTTAAATTATAATCTGTGCAATTGATTAATAAAAAATAATCTGAAGCTCAAAGTCTAATCTGATTAGCGTTTTTTTTATTTTCTCGGATCATTATTTAGTTCAAAATAAAGAAAACACATTAGTTTATTGTATTTACATCCACCGCATTACATTCTGTATGTCGATTGGTAAACAATACTTGTAGGATTGATTAAAACTCTGGAAAAAAAGAATTTAAGTTTTGTACTTTCTTTTATGCCCAAACATCAATGACCAAAGTTAAAGATATTGTTTAAACCTTAAGTAGTGCCATCACCAGCCACCAGTGAGCTAGATTGGTAATCAATGCTCAAACCTTCCCTTCATGGGGAGAGGCCTGTAGCCAGAAATGGGATGCCTATAGTCTGATATATTACGTCCCCACTACTCCACACTTACAGCCCTCGTATTTAGCTACGCCATTCATTCGTAACCGACGGGACGGTAGACCCTTAGAGCATATTTTACGAGTAGTTCCACATTTCCTGCGAATCACAGTGAACCTGTCTACAATTGGCGCATGTCTCAGTTGGTCCGAATTCGGGATAACAAAATGTATTGACAAATAGGTTAGTAACAAACAATCTAAAGTGGGGTTTTTATTAGACTACTAAATAAAACCCTGTGCGTCAATTATGATAAGAGTTAGCAAAACAACTCCCGATGTAATCGATTGCGTCTTGTAATTGCTATCAAAGAAGATTAAGATTAAAACAACGTAACTTTGTCTTTCTAGTCAGATTTATTTTATTTAAATTTTGGGAGTAAAGTGCAGCTGGAACTCAGAGCGATATTTATAATGAAAACAAGATACCGCTATCGCTTTTTTAATTTCGATGATTTTTAAATCGTGCTACGATGAAAGAAACGTTTTTATAACGTCTATCAGAGACCGTGTATATGATGGTTTATCAAATATGATTTTTGATACAACAATTTATAGAAATGAGTATCTCTTTTGTAATACTTATTCTTTGAGCCTAAGCTGCAGTGGAGAGAGAACGGAGCCTTGTAGGACTCCAGTTGAGATCAGGTATTGAGCGCTCCACACGATAGCTTAAGCACTGATTCGACATAAGTCACGGACGACACTGGCTCTTGCTTACAAGATAACTCACCAACCCAAGTTTTGTAAAGCTTGAAGATGAAATCGTTGTGCCATACCTTGTCGAAGGCCTTTATCATATCACAACAGTATCTGAATCAGCATGTTAAGTTGTTAATTCTAGTTTAGTGCAAAAATGTATGTTAAGGAACTACTTCCTTAACATACATTTTTAGACTAAATTACGTTGTCTTCAATAAGTATGTTTTTATTGTTTAGTTAATAAATTCTCAAGAGTCCAGACGTCGTAATATTTTAATCAAGTATGTTCAGTAATTGCTAATAATATTTAGCTCGTTATAACTTATTTTTTTCGAAAGCAGCTGCTGATATTTACACAGTAAGTAAATGTTAAAAATGAATAATTAACGCACTTGATATAACAGCCTGTTACTCAATGTTACCTAAATGTCGAGAAAGCGCGAATTTAAACGGCGGCAAAACGATCTATCCCCGGTATATCCCCTTTGTTATCAGATCTAATTTAGGCGTGTACATTAACTAAAACCTGAAGTGGAATAAATACGTAGATGCCCTTGCAAATAGCCAACTAATTAACGGTTTTAAAATTGCGCGAATCGGAGACCCTGAAAATTGACAATTTGCTCTGAGACAATCGATTCTGAACTACTGTGGTCCAGGCTGCTTCGAAGATACCGAAAATTATTTTGTAACTGGAAAGAGCAGAAAGGGCAGTTTTAAAGGTTTTACTCTTTCGGCAACTACATATGCGCAATATAACCGTGCCGATGGCCAGGCAGCTGTATGTTAGTAGCTGTTTTTCGCCTTGTGAGCCAGTTGGGGGAGTCTAACATACGATTTTTCTCAAGAGACACATAAAACTTTCTTTGCCAAATTACACTTCTAAATGATCATTTGATTTGAAAACAGTTTAAAATTATATATAATAATATATTCACTTTAAGACCATATATGAAATTTCAATTTTTCTTATGGTTTTAAGATTTACTCGGCAACAACTTAGGATTTTTTTTCTTTGCGTCAGTAAAGATTATCATTATTCAAGAGATTCCTAAGTGAGGTGCACCTTTCGGTAAAGGGCTCCTTCGACTCCTTCCAATGGATTTGGAGTCCTTTGTTACTTTCAACCAGAATAGTCTGTATACACGGCGATTTTTGAGTCGTCTTACAAAAGTAGCCCAGTTCATGTATCCGACGTAAAATACCCCGTAGGCGCGATTATTATTTTTTTATCATCAACTAAGATAATAAGTACGAAGAAAAATTAAACAAGGGAAACTTGAAATATACTTTAAAAAATGATAAAAGCGCCGCCGCCCGCGCCCCTCACCATTGTTACAAGGCTCGGACCGCGCTCGCAACAGAGCTGTGTTTCTAAAAAAACTACGAATTGCATCATAATATTGAATAAAAGTAGCATTTTTTTTTCATATTTCATAAATACCTATTTTTTTATCATGAACGTGTTCTAGTCATTGGATACATGAAAGGGACTGCAAGTCGAATAAAAAATCACGGTGTATTATGTACTACATATATGTCATTAACCCAGCTAGCGCCTGACAATTTATTTGTAGTCAGTTTTAATTCGGTTACATTACAATTTGCATTTTATTGCTAAGTTTTTTTGTGGATTTATTTCGTTTTTAAAGTTTGAAGAAAACTTGAATTTAGGCTTAGAAATCATAGAAAAGGTTGGAGAATTTGGAGAAATTATAATGGTTGTGGTGTTGACTATAAACTACATCTCTACTTGAACTAGTTAGTTGATAAAAGGTATATAACACGTAATTCAAAGCCTTTTTGGTACCAGTACTATATACACTGTATGAAAGAAGTCCGATGTAGTGTTTACTGTGTTAAGCAATGAGGATAATTGTCACTTAATATTATTAGGGTTTTCCCAGTACGTATTCCAAAACCAGATTTTTAATTCGTTTTGCTCTTGCCTGCAGAGGATACTCAAATAAACAAGTTTGGTTATAAGTTTCAAAAATATGCGATTTATATTATAAAAAATAAAAATGTGTATGTTCGGGGAAGTTCTTTTTTAATTTCTGCATTTGTAACCAAAAAATAGTACGTAGTGGCATTTGAAGCAAAAGTTCCATTTGTTAAAAAGTTCCATTTGTAACAAATGGGGCATTCGTAGGTTTGTAAGTGACAGAAAATGAAAGAGCAGAAAGCAGAGCAGAAAATCATCGTTAGCTATTAAAATCCCATTTTATCTGATCCCAACTAACCAAGCTACCTAGCAAGAGGCCTTTGGCCAGCAGTGGGACATTTACAGGCGCCTATTATTATAATGACTGTATCCATTTGCATGAACCTAGCATCATTAAACTTGTAACTAATAGTTCTAAAGCGCTTTCGGTAAACATAATGGAAACAAAAACCTTTTTGATATTCTTGATTTTGTACGCATACATTAAACAAGACACACAGTCGGGACATTTTAATGTGCACGCGCATTACTTCTTAAAGCAACGGATGTCGACCCAATCAGTGTACGGTTACAACGTAACAACAACAGAAGATCTACTGTGTACAAAACATTTGGTACTTGAAGAGATAGTGTTCTGGACAAAAATTAAATGTAAACAAAAGAATGGTGGCCAAGACAAGGCAAAAGAAGCGTCGGTCGTCCGGGAGCAAGATGGGTCGATGACATTATAAAGGTCTCGGGTCGAGTCTGGATGAGGTTAGCACAGGACCGTAGAAATTGGCACGAAAAAGGGGAGGCCTATGCCCAGCAGTGGGAGGATAAAGGCTGTGGATGATGATGATGATGATGAAACAAAAAAACTGGATTGGAATGTAAGAAGAACTGTACAGTCTAAGTATTAAGAACTTACTGTTTTTACAAAATAAAATATCTTTATCTTTATCTTATCTTTGAAGTTCAAATGAATTTACGAAGATGATTTCTTGGTGATCTATTAAAATGCAGCTGCAGTTTGAGATTCAAGATCTTTACTCATTATATGATGTTGGTAAGGTACCGGCCAGGGATTGGAGATAGAGAGTTGAAGATCGAGCTCAGTGCAATGTAAGAGGCCTATGTCCAGCAAGGCGAGTGGTGAGACGTGCAGATACTTACCCACTGTGAGCATATGTCTTTCATTTTTTGATAAAACTGATGAGTAGTTTTTAAACAAATCGAACTATAAGACAGATTTATAAGGAAACATAAGATGATCAAAAGAATGATTTGTAATCTTACTTGCGATGTCTTTTTTATTATATTACTAACTTTTTATACAAACACTGTTGCCCGCGACTTTGTCCGCGTGGTTAGAAGAAATTGCGACTATAACTTGAGATTTAAACTATCCTATCTCTCAAGTTGGATCGATCTGCACATGGTGTGCGAATTTTATTATAATCGGTTAAGTGGTTTAGGATTCCATTAAGGACGAACATTGTGACACGAGATTTATATTTATTAAGATGTAATAAGTAAGTTTGATTGTTTACCATTATTTTAGTAAGTAAATAAAACAGTATGGTATTTTGTCTTTCGTTGCTTGACATCCCATATATGGTCTTGCATTTCAACTGATTTCGTTAAAACTAGAAAACTAATGTGATAACCTCTGATTAGAATATGTCGAGAATTCACCACCGATTTATCTAACCATTTCGAATTTAAGACTGACTGAAGAGAAAACAGACGTGTAACAATTTTCCTGTTGGATTTCCCAAGATGAAAGAGAAAATATTTCGTGAAACTGTTCGACGGGTTTTCCGCGCTACATTCCTTTCAATGAAGTTTATCATACGAGTAAAATTAATGAATTTAGATATATCATATTCAAGAGTTTGTATGTAATGCTTGAGGAGGTTAAACTGATTTGAAACAAAAATCCTGCAAGCTATCTAAATAAAATGTTTTTCCCAATTCTAAAAAAAAAGGTCTTTAATTTTCTGCTCTTCAATATTTATTTTTTACCAGACAATCGGGGATCTAGTCAAGGTAGGGATTGCCCATCTGCAAAAGAAATAGATTTACTTTAATAAGATTTTAAGTAGTTACCTGGCAAGTAAACATTACTTGACATTACTGTAACATTAGTAAACATTAACACATACTAGTTAAGACCAAAATGAACAAACGTGGATTAATCTATATCTATATATATAATAAAATTGTAGAAAGGTAAAAACTGTACATTGAATATTTTTTAAAAAGAATAATTGCAGGGTGGTCTACGAAAGATTCCGATGCCGAAAATATGATTTTTAGAATTTTTGTCTGTTTGTCTGTTTGTCTGTATGTATGTCCGGAAAGATCTCGGAAAGTACTGGATAGATTTGATTCATATTTTCAGAGAATATCAACAAGAGGTCCGGTCAACATACTTTTTACTTATTATCTCGCTTTTCGTTACAGGGAGTGAGCAAGAGCCTTTTATATCTATAAACAAATATCAAATTATCTCATAAACTACTGAATATATTTCGTTCAAATTTTGCATGAACCTTATCGTAGACATGATGCAACAAATATACAAAAACCATAACGCTACTATGCAGGGGGCATGAGCAGTAAAGTTTTAAATATTTGGACTCACCCGTAACATCGTTTAATACAATTATGAGGTGTATTTTCACCCCATTTAGTAGTAGGCAGCACGGTCATCAATTTACACAAAAAACATCACGCTATTTATCTTAAGACTTTTGGCAGAGCAATAATAGGATTTTTCGAAAATAAATCATTTTCACAAAATTAGTGATTTCATTCTCTTTCAAGTCTGATATAGGCCTACTGCGACTATTTCACAAGTAAAATAAAAGAAACATAAACTATTACGTTTTTTTATGCAATTGTTACCGTAATCGGTACATTCTTGAAAGAAAGGAACTTAAATTATTTTTATTTTTATTGATGTACTAAAATGACTCAAGTTCAAATGTGGAATGCCGTGATAGATTTTGTATTTATTTACGATAGGAGTATATACCTATGTCTTCAAGATCAAAACATTCGTAGTGACACTCAACCCAAAGTTGCATGTAGTTCACATTGATCTCATCTATAAATATGCAACAATAAATTACTGAACGACACAGTTAATTATTACCTTGGTTCATTTGTAACAACTATCAACAAAAATATAAACATTCAAACAAAAAAAGCCTTTCAAACAATGAAATAATGTTTTCTTAAATTTGCAACATTACATAGGTCAAAAGTATTTCGGATAAAAAAGCCCAGAAAACTTGCATAAAACTGCATATAGGTATGCAATGTGAAAGATCTGTACGACCAAACCTATCAATGAATAAGAGCGTACGCTAGACGGTTTTTGACATTATGTATCTATTGACAGAACAATGTTTACTGATACCTGGGATTTTTCAACATTTTAACGATTTGATCAGTCTACATCCGCCATTACAGAGACCGCACACGTCATCATCATTCCTCTGCCCTTATCCCAATTATTTTATTTGGGGTCGGCGCAACATGTCATCTTCTTCCACACCTTCCTATCGGCCGTCATCTCACAAGAAACACTCTTTACAGCCATATCGTCTTTCACACAATCCATCCATCGTTTCTTTGGTCGTCCTCTTCCCCTATATCCATCCACATCCATGCTTAACGCCTTCCTTACCACATGATTTTCATTCCTCCGCATAACATGCCCATACCGGCCGGTTACCACGTAGTTTCTCTGTAACCGGTGCCACTTTCAAACTTCCCCTTATATTCTCATTTATTACTCTATCCGCTCTCGTAACACCACACGTGGTCCTTCCAAAGATTCCTTTAACAATTTATTGTAATCTCTACTTATTTAAAATTTTCTTCTTTCGTAGCCTGGTAAAAACAGGGGAAGGAACGAGACTGAATGAGTTTCTGAGATCCCAAAGCTAAGCCGACGAGGATTAGGAACATATTTTTGGAAATTTCCCCAATAAGGCTGATAATAGCGTGTAGCTATCAGCACTTACATCCGTCATACAATGTCTGGAAAATTCATTTTGGCTGTCGGTATAGACAGCGTAACCTCATAACTAACCTCATGTAGTCTTTATTTAAGTTCCATTTATGCAGTAGGGATGACGGTAGGTATTTTACTTCAATGATCGTCAGGTAGGTTAACGAATAAAATACGTAATTTTTCTTTGTAAATTGGTACAGTAAATAGAACTCATGCACATGAAGTCACTTTGTTCATACTAGCTGTTGCCCGCGACTTCATCCCCGTGGGTAGAAGATATAAGTTATGATTTATACCTGCCCTGTTTTTTTTACATTTTCCATTGTATCTTCGCTCCTATTAGTCGCAGCGTGATGGTTTATAGCCTAAAACCTTCCTCGATAAATGGTTTATTCAACACAAAAATATTTTTCAATTTGGACCAGTAGTTCCTGAGATTAGCGCGTTCAAACAAACAAACTCTTCAGCTTTATATATTAGTAAGTATAGAGTATAGATATAGATTTTGCTTTGTCGTAACATCACAAATTACACATATCCTATACCATATATCCTATACCCTATACCTATAGATAATTGTCATTGTCAATTTTAAAAAAAGGGTTGTCTGATAGTTTTTTTATTATCACGCTATTTATTTATCAGCGATTTAAAGGCAAATCATGATCAAAACACCAGGGGGTCAAGATAACACGTTTCCCACCTTTATTATTTTAGAAATAATCCAAATGTTTGTGAGGAAGATCAGTTTTAATATTAAGAGGGCAATCAAACGTGTTTCAGGAAACCGTTTATCTGGGCGCAGTTTTGCAAAATCTTATATCTTATGACACTATGTAAAATCCACAGTTACCGAGCCTGACTCTCACTTCACCAGCTCCGTCCACAAAAATAATTTGACATCTTTATATCGTCAGAAAACGTCGTGTGTGAAAATAATAACTGTCTGGCTATCACTGTTCCAATTTTAGGATAGGTACCTCATAATCACTGTCATAATCCGTCTAGCAATTTCAGGTGTAGGCCCTCGAAAGTAAAACATTTTTTGGCAGAAGTGTTATTATTTTTTACTTGCAACCACCCCATTTTTAAACGGCTCGATTTGTCAAACATGTCTAAACGAACACTTGCACATAATTCACGTTTAAATTAAAATAGTTCAATTTGTTCGAAAGCTATGATGTCACGGACAGACAGGCAGGCAGATATATCAAAGTTATAGACCTCTTTTTGGGATTAAATAAGAAAAAGTCATTAAAACAGCTGTGAAATATTTGACACCAGGATAGTATCGTAAACGATGAAATGTGTTTGATTTAAACATTTGATAGTCTTTGGGCCGCTCAAGATTACTTATTATTTTATTAATAAAAAAGGAAGTTTAAAATGTAAAAAAAATGTTTCATTTTCAATATTGCATTACATTTTTGCGATGATCGTTATTATTAAACTTCTTAGTTTTTCACATCTTGAAAATCACGCAGACAAAGTCGCGGGCAACAGCTAGTCATGAAAATATATTTAAAGTCCATCCATCTCAGCGGCATGTCTTTAACATATCAATATCTGTGGTAACATTATCGGTATCAACAACAGGTAAAAAATTGGAATGGAATGAAAAACAATCAAAATAATTGTTTTTTTTTTAGGGTTACGTACCGAAGCGTAAAAAACCGAACTCTTTCTGCTTTGCAGTTCGTTTGTCTGTCCGACTGTCAACAGGTTTTCACAAACTGCGATTGTTAGGTGAGTATTTTTGTTGCTATGACAACAAATACTAAAAATTAGGGTTAAGTAACGATTGTTACGGCCAATCATGTTTGAAAATTTGAATTTCATTGTCCTATTCATTATGGAACCATCGTGTCGCGAGTCGGACTGGCAGTTAACTGATTTTTAAATTTGCATTTTATTTTCCATATTTATTTACCTACTGCGATTGACCTCTGCTGCGCTAATCTGCTATACAGGCCCTATTAAACCCACGGGCCGCAGTCACAATACGCAGTCGTGAACAATCTAACGACTCGCGAGGTTGTTGAAGTTTGTCATGGAGAAAATAATATTTGTTTTATCACTCGTCGCCGCGGCGTGCGGTAAGTGCAGATTTATTATTATTGTTCAGTGATTTTCGTTCATTGAATTTCGTGATTTTAGTCTGCATGGACAGAAAATAATGAATATAGTAACAAAAACAATTGGACTTCGACGATTCTTATGAGATTAGACAAGGGCAGAGTGAAGCATGAAGATCCTAATTTCGTAGATTTTCTCTGTAGATTGTTTACATAGATTTTATAGCGTCTTGAATGTGAAATGCAATTTCGAGATTATTTGGTTACGCATTTTCTACTTTGATAAGTACGGTCATTATTTAGTTCAGAATCTTTCCTTGGCAATTAGTGATACATGATAATTCTACAATCCCTGATTGATTTCAGCAGTATCCTTTTTGTTACTAAGTGGAGTGTCAGTAACAATTTCAAAGGTAAAATCTTACGGCATGAAGACGAAAATACTCTTGCCCCCCTATGCAAAGAGAGGGGTGTTAGAAGTTTGATTTATCGGTCTGTGGTCTGGCATCATAGCTCCCGAATAGATTGTGCGATTTCGATTCGGTGGCGGATTATGTGTGAGTCTTGTAGAAATGTTTGATAAAAGATAGAAAAGTTGTGGGGGTAAGAGCTGATGACATTTCGCTTTCAAAATGTATGGTCAACTTCAGATTTATTTGCATCTTAACCCCTAAACCATTTCATTTGGACCGTATGACATAATGCCCAATTAAACATAGTTCATACCTAGTGCCCTTTAACTTTATTTTAGTATACTAATAAAATCATTTACAACTTTATAGGGACACTAGTTTTTCATACATACCTAATATGATCAAAATATATTTTCACCGACCCGCATTGAGCTAGCGTGGTGACTCGCTTCTTCCCTAAACGAATATTCCTATAAGTAGTCGGACGTACCTATATAGGCTGATACTACATTAAATGTATTTACTGACATACTTCAGTTTTACGTGGTACGGCTTGGATACTTCCACGCCTATATCTCAGGTTCTAGAAGTCTAAAGATGCCTTGATCAACAAAAATAGAGTTGTTTCCTGTGATTTGAAAACATAAACGCCAATTTTTTTTTGCCGTTGCGGTGATCGAACTCGTAACCTTTGTCGCAGTAGGTAGACTTAAAACAACGCCACAGCGTCAGGTGGGTCATTAAACTAATAATTAACAGGTTTTAAATCTTTATTTATTAATCGACTAAGATTCGGTTTTACAACGGTATTTAGTTTAAATGTCTTGACTGGATGCTTTACAGTTAACATTTCTTTGCTGCCATATTTTATGTCCTTATATGTAAATTCCAGTTCTTTTCTATAGGAATTACATTTTTGGAACTATGCTTCTGGTGCCATCATTACCTTAACATTTAAAAAATGTCTGGAACACAACCTGAAATAAAAAAAGCTTTTGATAAACTTTTGATTTTGATCCGTAGTTGTTCTGTACTGATTGTCACCACAGTTTTATCACTTCACTAGCTTGTGCCCGCGACTTCGTCCGCGTGGAATAGTGACTTCCGGCAGAAAAGTATAGATAGCTGTGTCCGCGACTCCATCAGCGTGTAACTCCTTGTATATTAAGTTAATGTATTGGTAATATTTATTATTATTATTTATATTGGTAATATTGTTTAGATCACGTTCACATAAGGCTTAACCCTTTATAAGACACAGAACTTAAAAATATTTATAGCTTTTAAACTTTATAATAATGTGTTAAGGTTCAAATTCTGGTGGCAATATAAGTACCACTGCCTTATAAAGGTAAGGTAAAGGTACCTATAAAACGAAAATACTTTAGTGCAAAGCTTCCGGGTAAACTATATTGAAAGTTGACCCGTCCGGCACGTGAACATAAAGACTTTTAGAACTGCTAACACGGGAAAGAGCAACATACAACTGACCATGTGAGAAACAACTGACACTGAGATCTACTCCAGCAACACGAAAAGTCTGCCCTTGAGCCTTGTTAATTGTCATTGCATAACACACCGATACTGGGAATTGCGTCCTTTTAAATTGGAATGGAAAATTATTTGGTATTAAGGGTATTCTGGGAATAAAGACGGTTTCTCCTGCACCGCAACCTGTTAAAATTTGAGCCTCGATTATATTTTATTGCAACTGGGTTACTTTTAGTCGAGTTCCATTGCAAAGTTGTGGTGGTTTTAAATTTCGGAGCATAATAATCGGTATCCCAATTTTTAAACAAATTTCATGAGAGGGAAGTCCGGGCATATTTAAAGAATTTAAAAATTCTATCGGGTAATTAGTGGCTTCTTGTTCATCGACCATTCTATTTATTGATCTATAAACTTTGCTTTCCCCCTGTATATTCGACAGTATTTTGTTATTGATCTCAGATGCCTGGTCATTGCGAGGAGTTAAAATAGATCTTTCGCATAGCCAAGAATTGTCCCTATTTAATATATTTGTTACGTCACCGTAAACCGACGATATAAGATGTGGTTGAGATTGCACCATACAACATAATTCAGGCGTCAGTATAAGTTTTCCTTGGTGTAGTTGTGGATAGGTACCTTCACCAATCTTTAATAATGTGTCAGAAAATTGACTATCATCCGGGTTATCTCCAGTTCTCACTCGCATATTTATAGTCAAATGCACCGATTGTATATCTCGCCATAAATAAGAGCTTTTCAGGCAAGCCCTAACCTCATCAGCTCGGGTTCCCCGTGGTATTACCGGTAAGGTTTGTCGGAAATCACCACAAAATAAAACCGTGATACCGCCCATTGGTCGATCATTTTGTCTTATATCCCTTAAAGTTCTGTCTACCGCTTCTACTCCTTTTCGATGGGCCATCGTACATTCATCCCATATGATTAAACTACACTCGCGTAATACCTTAGCTTTGTCGCTATTTCTTGAAATACTACAGGTTGGATTTTCCGTGCGATCTAAATCAATTGGTATTTTAAACATACTGTGAGCAGTTTTACCTCCTGGTAGCAATGTTGCAGCTATCCCTGATGAAGCTACGGCAAGCGCAATTTTACGCTGATTTCGAACATAAGCCAATATTAATTTAGTCAAAAAGGTTTTTCCAGTTCCTCCAGGTGCATCTAAAAACCATATTGTTCCCAAATTATTTTGAACACTATTGCACACGCGGTCATAAACTGAACGTTGTTCTGCAGTCATCATTGGGACACCGTTTTCTAATGTTGTCAGCAGTTCCGTTAAATTGTAACCAATCTCTGCGGAATATTCCCTATTAGTTACCTCTCCGACTGAGGTTGGTGTTGGCAAACCATATTCACAGAGTGATTTACCGCCTACTGCTGTTAAGTCATCCTGAAGAGCTAATAAGCACTGATTTATGGCAAGATCACGGAAATTATCATTAGTTGTGCCTTCATCATTGTTAGGTATATTTCTAAGAAAGTCTTCTGAAAATTTTTCTTTATATTTTTCCCATAATGTTACAGCATCTGACAAATTACAAAATGTGAGTAATGTTACAAATAAATGGCGTAACCGTCGTGGATTATCACTAACACAGGATTCTGCTAAAGCGTCATCCCAATGCTGATCATTTTTCAAGCAAATGACGCGCTTGGCAAGCTGCTTGATAAGTGGGATAAACAACATCGTCTACTTTTCTCAAATCTATAAATGAGGTTGGTCCTCGCACGGTATGTAATAATAATCGCAAATAGAAACACTCAGCGTTGTTAGGATGAACGGTGTACACTCTACCAAGAACATGTTCTTTAAAAATACCTGACTCGCCATCTACAGGCCTGCCACGGCGTCTTCGATTAAAGACACCCCGTTGCTTATCGTAGGTATAATACGATGGAACTTCCTCATACAAAAGAGATTTTGCAAAATCATCAGTTTGGCAAAGTCGAAAGAATGCTAATAAACTTGTTTGTCTAGGGTTCTCTAACCGTTCTGTGACATTTTCGGCGTTGAAATATATACGTTGGCCGCCTTCAAGATGAACATCCAGATGAGTCACAGGTGGATAATCTTTCGTGAATGTTGAAACTTAAGATCCGCCACACAGCTTCTGAAGAACTTATATATCTGCCTGACTGAAATCTTGTAACTTCATCATGTTCATTTCTCAAAGCAAATGTAGCTTGGTCACTGCCCTTATTAATATACTTACAAATATATTTTATTGACTCTACACTATTACACATTTCAACATTTATGTGAGCTTGAAATGCTCTGGACAACACAGGAGAATACGGAACGACCCACCTATTATCTAAAGTAACTTGTTGTCCAGACACTCGCTTTTCAACAGTAAAACCATCATTATCTCTTGAACGGCGACGATATAATGGGTATCCATCATGTCCTGTTACAGTGCCATCCACTAAGGCTTTTGGATATCTTTTAGTGCAACGACCGTCTTGCATGCAAGGAGAATTCCCGTTAAACGAACCACATGGACCATGTATCATATGAGTTTTAACAATGTCGTATAACACGGGATCTGCAATCGGACTTGGAATTTCAGCACTGATTAAACTGTCTACATCATTAGGTCGAACCTTATCTTTTAACCAAAGCAGGAGATGTGCGTGAGGTAAGCCGCGTTTTTGCCATTCAATACTATACATATAACACAATACTTCTCCAAAAATTTTATCTTTGGTAAGTAGATCTATCATTGATTTTAATTTTAAATGAAAAACTCTTGCTATGATATCATGGCGGTCATGCGGTGCTTGACCCTCAAGAAGCTCCCGAGTAATTTCATCCCACTTAGGATTGGTAGTTACAGTAATAAATAAGTCGGGACGTCCATATTTTCTTACGTAACAAAAAGCATCTTGAGTACGTTCGTGCATGTATCGTGGACCACCAGTAAAAGAAGAGGGCAAAATAACTAAACGACCCATATTCACCGTATCGTTATCTTGCTGCATGGCGTCGCGAAGGTGCACGTATTCTTCAACGCGCAGTGCCTTTGATTAGATCGTATATAAACTAATCTTTCGGTTTCAATTTTTGCGTACATGTCTACAATAAACTGATTGAATAAGCCACGAAAACGTTGAAAGTATACAAACCTATTCCGTCTTACTTGCAAGTGGTAACAGTAAAATTGAAGGCATGAAATCTTTTTATTATAATTAGGTGCGCCTGTACGCGGATCAGTTTGGTATAAAGCAAAATTATAACCATCTTCCCCTCGACAGTACATATATCAAAGGATATTGCAAACTGTCGTAAGCCCTGTGGGTTTCATAAATACGTTGCAAACGATTATCTCTGGAACGGATAACGATATCACGCCTATCACATTCCTGGTCGACCAATACCACAGCAACTTCATTCGTGGATGGAGCATTATAACGCCCAGGGTGTTCCTGAGTTGGACGCCTATCGGCATTTATAACAATTTTATAATTGTTATCATCATCTCGAGGAAGAGCTTCTAATGCCGATTTAAAACTGCATACATACGAATTAACCTGATGCAACATGTTCTGAAGTTGTGATATGAGTTCAGTATTTAAATTCGGGAAATATTGATTTCTTATATTCGACTGTTCGTTGTAGTCGGATACAAAATATATTTGAAGAAACTTAGGTTGGTTTTCAGGCAAAAGGGATCCTATCAAATGGTAAACCTGACCTTGTATCTTAAAAGTAGGCATGAAATGACCTTCTGAGATTTGTTGAGCGCCAAAGGATGTCATTTGAAATGCACTATTATAAGTGCGAATATTATCTAAAAACTGTTTAGATTGTATATGTTCCCCTAAAAGTAGTGATTTCAAAGGTTCCGGTGGGTCTTCGAATGAAGGCAAATTTATTTTACCTGTAGAACAACAGAAACCAGCTGACTCCTTACTCCACTTTGAAGCATTACAAAAACGACATACCACGTTCATATCGCCTATTACAGAAGATGATCCATAATCAATTGTGAGGTTATAAGCAAACCCACTTTTATATTTGTCGGACCAAGCCACCGAATTTCTAGATTGATCTTCTATGTGTACATCTAAGTTATTAAGGCTATGTCGAAATCTGTCTGCAGTAAGACGGGCCTCTCGCTGTTCGTCCGTTTCAAGAGACCGAATATTTTCGATTCTTAATCTTTCATTAGACAAACTTACTGATCGTTCTTGTCTCAAAGAATTATAATATTCGCGTACCGACTCTAGTCGTTGTTCATGCTCATGTGCGTCTTCGAGAGATCGAATAACATTATGGTGCACCCTATCATTTGTCAAACGGTCTTCATATTGAGTTAAAGTTTCAGATTCTCGAGATAAAATATGACGTTCGCGGTCAGCTGTGAGACGCAATTCCCTCTCAGTGTAGGTTTCTGACTCGCGAGACAATATATGACGTTCGCGGTCAGCTGTGAGACGCAATTCCCTCTCAGTGTAGGTTTCTGACTCGCGAGACAATATATGACGTTCGCGGTCAGCTGTGAGACGCAATTCCCTCTCAGTGTAGGTTTCTGACTCGCGAGACAATATATGACGTTCGCGGTCAGCTGTGAGACGCAATTCTCTGTCAGTGAAGGTTTCTGACTCGCGAGACAATATATGACGTTCGCGGTCAGCTGTGAGACGCAATTCCCTCTCAGTGTAGGTTTCTGACTCGCGAGACAATGTATGCCGTTCGCGGTCAGCAGTGAGACGCAATTCTCGTTGTGACGCAGTTTCAGCATCTCGGGATAACACATGTTGTTCTCGGTCAATGGTAAGCCTCAGCTCTCGTTGAGAAGAGCTTTGAGACGCCCGTGATGTAGCTCGTCTCGCTCTGTCAGCTGCTAATCGCATCTCTCTCTCTGGAGAGCTTTCATTGGCTCGAGAGGTTGAGGCACTAACTCTCATAGAGTTTAACCGATGTGCTCTTTCCTCTGCCGATTCTTGAGAACGCGCATTTCTCATCCTTTTAGCATCTCTCGAATTTCGAGATAAAGATGGTCGTTTTTTAGGTGGCATTGTGTATTTTTAATCGACGGTAACTGAAGCTACCTTACACTTACAATTATATATAGTTATTATGTAATAATTACGAAAATAAACTATTAATATAATAAAACACTACCAATTACGAAAATAAACTATTAATACAATTAAACACTACCAAAATAACTAATATAATAATAACGAAAATAAACTATTAATATAATTAAACACTACCAATTACGAAAATAAAATAATCCTTATAGCATGACTCTGTATTCACGCGCGATTTCTTATTATTTCATGTATAACTTTGGTGTTTCTACACCGATTTACATGATTCTTTTTTTATTGAATAGGTAATAATGTTAACTTTTTTAATTGGGGATGAGTGATAGTGTTGTAAACGTTAGAGTAGACAAATACAATCAGAAATCTCCGAATTGCTAAGCTATCGGGAGTTTCACGTGTTATTGTGAGTCAACCATAAAAGTTAGACATGCTGTCGAGGAATATTTTTTATATAATTTTAGGGAGAATATTTCCGTCATACATGATTTCTATGTAGCTTTAACCTATAAGCCTGCACACGTGACGGAAGCTTAAAAAATGGAGTAACTTACCCCGTTTTCCCAATATTTCCCTTCACTGCTCTGCTCCTATTGGTCGTAGCGTAATGAAAAGTATACTATAACCTGCCCAAGAGTATGAAGAATAATTGTGCCAAATTTCGTTAAAATCCGTCGAGTAGTTTTTGTTTCTATAACGAATATACAGACAGACAGACAGACAGACAGACAGACAGACAGACAAAAATTTTACTGATTGCATTTTTGGCATCAGTAGCGATCCCTAACCACCCCTTGATAGTTATTTTTTAAATATATTTTATGTACAGAATTGACCTCTCTACAGATTTATTATAAGTATATAGAGTATATAGATGATAGAACACTAGTGGCCACTAGTTGATCGGCTTACAGACTTGGAACAATGTCTCATAGTGATCAGAATATTGCTTCAGAGTACGGATGGCATATGTTTACATGACGGATTTACTGACAAATGTTGAGATGTCTATTGTGTAGTATTTGGTCTTAATATCATATTATTGATTGGTGAACCGAAATATTTCTGATGATACTATTGTGGTATAAGAGAAACTGTACTCGTCAATAAAACAACACAGGGTAACGATAATACATTTTAAACAGGATAATCTTTATATTGAACAGGTTTGCATGTTTGCAGATAAAAACAAAAATAACAAAATAAAGGTCCTTGTGCATTCCAATTTATTAAAAAAAAAACCTTTTTGAATGTATTTTCCTGGTTTATTTTAAACTTCACGTTGTGTTTTGTTTATTTATTTTTTAGAATCGCAATTAAGGAATCACGCACATGTTCCTTCCAATTTAAATCGAACCGGTTTTAATCTATTAAGTTTTGAGCAAAATGCTTGGTGCTAGGCACTGCATTTAGGAATTTTCTTTTTAAAAATTTCCAACTAAAATTTGAAAGTACTTTGAATATTCTGAATTAATTTACTTAACTACGAATTGTGTTTAATAGTGTTTTATTAAAATTGTCTTGTTTCAGGTATTCAGTACGATGGCCTTAGAGGTGAATATTATTATTTATTTTTTTATGTACAAAGGACTTCCGAATTAAGGATCGCCTTGTGTCTTGTAGTAAGCGGGGTTCAAACCCCCGATACGTCGCGCACAGTGCGTTTGGCTTCCTTTAACGCTCAGCTATTAGTGTAGTCTAATTATTTTAATCCTTATTCATTACCATGTAGTTTTAATTTGAGGACTTATTTTTTGTTTATTTTATTTTTATGCTAATATTTCGTATATATAGCGTAAACACTTACAGTACTACTAATTAAAAATGTTAGTATCACCTTTTAATTGCATGTATCCAATCAAAGAAATTCCCAATATCTACTTTATTAGAAACATTATTTAATAACCCAGGATGGGAGGAGCTCGTGGCTAAGCTATAACCGCATAAGTGAAACGATCACAGGTTAAGCTATGCTTGACGCGGTTGGTCCGTAGATGGGTGACCATCTTTGTCATAACGAGTTCCTCCGTGTTTCGGAAGGCACGTTAAATTGTGGGTCCCGGCTGCTATTCCTACATCTTTGACAGTCGTTACAGGTAGTCATAAGCTGAAAAAGTCTGACAGCCAGTCTAACCAAGGGGTATCGTGTTGACCAGGTAACTGGGTTGAGGAGGTTAGATAGGCAGCCGCTCCTTGTAAAACACTGGTACTTAGCTGAAACCGGTTGTACTGGTAGCCGACCCCAACATAGTTGGGAAAAGGCTAGGCAGATGATGATTATTTAATAACCCACTAAATTAATCATTTACGTAAAAACCACTACATTCCTCATTCACATTAATTTTCGTGTCATAATACTTATTCTAGACCAATAATTTGTACAATATACATTATAACTTGTTTATATCCTTTCTTAAAAAAATCATGTATAGAATCTTAGAACAGCTTTTAATAAATCATAACTCAACTTCAGTGAAATTCGGCTGGTCGGATGCTCTGGCGGACATGGAGTACTTCTTCTCCATTCCCCGGACGATCAGCGAGGTGGAGACCGAGGGCTGGACGCGGACAGAGCGCCCCCCAGGACCGCTCCCCGAGCTGAGGATGTACTGTCCTCCAGGGAGGACCGTCTGCCCCTTGTACGACACTGCTGGATTTGTGGCTGGACTTATGATTGCTGTGAGTATTGAATATGTGTTATTTTCATGTCAAAGATGACTCCAGAGGGGGCGGATTGCGGATCTGTATTTATTATATTTTGTTTAAAAAACATCCTGTGTTATAAAGTTGATTCCACGTCTTCCATATATTCAAATATTTATACATGTCGGTACAAGATATCGATCAACTTTATCAATCATAGTAAAATACAAAAATACTTTATTGTTCGCCAATTTTACGATTTAATGCCAGTTGATGTTTTTTCTATAAGTTGTAAAAAGTACTACCAATGCCAACTAACTACACTTCAAATAACAGTTCATTTCTAGAAATATGGTTATCAGTGGATAATTTTGTTATTTTCCTATTGTGTCCACTTGTAGGGCTGAGAGAAAGTCCTATTTACCAATAAAGAGTCCTGCAAATGTGTTCCTCATTGAAGCGCGGCTCGGGCGGTGGACAGCGTGACGTCGTCCATTCGCGACACTTATCTAATTTATTTGAATGAGCAAGATCAATCGCAGAGGGTCGGGGACCTGCCTACGCAATCCCTGCCTATGTGTTGTATGTTTACTGATGGAATATTTACGCTAGGATCCGCTATAATAGTCGTAGTTGGTAGGATGTTTATTTTAATTGACACATCTCGGTCGGCTCGAGATTTGGAGATACTAAACACCAAAGTTATTGGTCAAGACTGTCTCTATACGTCAGAAATCAAAATATGTATAAGGCTATCTACCTACGTAAGAATATTGTAGGAAAACAGGGTTGAAGTTGTTGATATAGAATTAAGTAAATTCTCTACTAAGACTCCGTATCAAATATAGTCACGTACGTGCTTCAAGTTTGGATCAGACTCTCCCTATGAATTGCTTACCCAATACCCATTCATACATTTACATGAAAAATGAATGTTGTTTGCTATTCCTTTTTTATTTATTACCCAGAAGTAATTGGGCACGTGTCTGTAGATCACCTATGACGAAAGTAATCAAGATCACGACATTAGAACCACAATTTGCCTGAAATTGGAAAGAAAATGAGCGGCGTTTATATGCAATGGATTGTAAGTACTTTGTTCTTCGCCTTAAAAGGCTTTACAAATATAACCGAGTAGGTACTTGAATTTCACCTGATTTTAAGCCACTGTGGAATGTCATGCTGTCCGAATAGTTTAAAATGTAAATTAAGTTGCATTATTATATGTGTTTATGGGGTAAGATCGCACCGACTTTGGTTTTTCCTTATGGCCCTAAGCCTTAATATATTTTGCCTTAGCTGAACAATGAGATTTCTATATTTTCTTTTAACGTTTTAGTGATTTAAAACATTGGAAATATTTCTATATCAATATATTGTTGGTTCTTTAGGGACTCGATTTGCACCTAGTAAGTACTACGTGCCAAAATATCATTACAAAGTAGACAATGGCACAATCTCAACATTCGTACTGGTAAACGCATTCTTCCTATACCAGTATGAGTACTTATCATCACTCTTTACCAGCTTCCAGTAGACGAGTACGACTCTCCGCCAGTGAAGCCAGAGAAGAAGTTCGTGAAGTGGTCAGCACCAGCCTCAGAGGGGGAGCCCGCGAGAGACTACTGGACGGCCACGCAGTACTTCGTTTCGGAAGGTAAATAGGAACTTAAGATAAAGGGGGTAAAGTTGAAATTCGGTTGCATTACGTAATATGGTCATAATATGGTCGGTGTGGAAGTGCCTAGTTTAGAGCTGACCTTGAAGATTCATCAGCGGTTCCATGAACTTCATACCATTCGAAACGTGTACTCAAGGTGTTAACTAAACTGGCTAGTGGAGTTTACGGCTACTATTCAGTAAGTATTCAGTTATTTGAAACATGAGGCCGACTTCAAATCATGTATACAAATAAGCTTGGAGTGTCTGTTTGTAATATTGAACCGCTTTTCACTACCTGTATGTGCAAAAATACTTGGTACATACACGTATTTGTTCCGGCCAATCTGTAGGTGATGTAATTAGGAGTAGCTTAGGCGACTTTCTATTTTAGAAAAATGATTTATTTTATCAATAAAACACTGATAATAATAATACAAAAAAAATCTTTTGTAGGATCCAGCTATGAACCAAGTTCATTGCGGCATGCCTTATGCCACGAGCCTTGAGGGTACTTAAAAGGTAGTCTCAAAGAATGCGAGCTCAAAGTATAAAAAATCATCACTTTTTAGTGTTTTACTTATACTGCTTTATATTTTTATGGGACATGCAATTTCAGTTACATTTATAAGAATGACTAACATGTTAATACTAGACCACGTGATCTCCATAGAATCGCTGAAGGCGGGCGCCGGCCCGACCCTGGAGAGTGGGGCGACGCTGCAGGACGGCGGCGTGTGGGTGGCGGGACACGATAAGCGACTCATGCGCATACCCAGCACTGAGGCCGAACTCAACAGCACCACTTTTAAGAAACAAAACTGTATTCCTAATATGGGTAAGAACTTTGGTTCCCTCGGTTACTTTATTTACGGGACGAAATTATAATGACCTGAATCTTGATCAATTGATGACGGGATATAGAATTATGTTGAACTTTTGAAAAAATATACCACCTTTTTGTCGGCTGTCCTTTGCGACTCCTGTCGACCTCGATCCTTTAAGTACACCTGTTTTTAAGTTCTGGAAGAGATGAATGGCATTGTTTTTGGGATACTTGTCAAATGTTGTTTTGTGCAACTTCTTCAAATTTCCAACAAATAACTCTAAATCTAAAATAAGTTTGGGACCATGCTTCAGTTCTATACGTGGGTCAGAATCTTGCTTAATCGTGATGAAAGGAGAGCAGATAGATCTTAATAAAGAAATGCAGGAATAATCTCCTAATTTTAAAAAGTTTCAAAGTTTTTTCTTTAACCAATCAGTATTATTTATGAAACTAATGACATTTCCAGGCATACATTACTACTACAACATGACAAAAGATCTGAACTGCGAGGAACTGCTGCCATGGTTCGCGCTGACGACGCAGGGGGACCTGGTCGGCACCGGCTTCCAGGTCATCGGCAGGCTGCCCAAGCCGAAACATCGTAACTGGTTCGAGTCCTTTGAAAACCTTAAACAGGGAATTAAGGTAACGGCTCATTTTTTCTTGGCTTTTCCATTATTTGTCTTTGAATTTAGGTGCAATGCAATGTTTTATCCTGGAATACTCCTTGTTACTTACTTACCTTACTATATCCATACGTAAGGTACGTCGAAAAAAGCTGTTTGTAGATGAAATTACAAATGTCAACGCAACAGAATTATTTAACTAAACTCGTAATACGGAAAATAATTATTTTTAGAATTTAAAAAGACCTCAGTTTTAATATAACCACCAATTATAGCCCATAAGCTTCTACGTTGAAAACTATGAAATGATCTTTAGCAGATAATGTAGCTTGTTAGCGTAAAATGTTTTCCATTTTCAGCATGTGGTACTTATGCTTGGCTTATTTGTTCTTTGTTGTTTATCAGGTGGCTATCCCTAATTCACCGGACTGCCTCGGCGACTGGGCTGACAAGTACGGCCTCATTTCAATGCACATCTACTTCGTGAAGGATCCCTGGAACATCAAGTGCTGGTGAGGTTACAAGACTGATGGAGGGCACAAACCCTCAGCACGCGCATGCAATGCACGTTCTTCATGACTGAAACTTTAATAAACCTTTACCACTTAATTTTTCAATGATTAATAAATATTATTAATTTTCGATTGCTGATGTTTTTTTATATCCTCCTTATGAGATTTGTGTAACGTTTTACCTCCTCCTCTTCCTCTTTAATCCTCTGGTAGTTTCCAGAGGTTTACCACTACTTTTCAACCCACTTCAAATAAGAGGAGGTTCTCTTTTTGATTTTGATTAGATCCTCCGACTGGATGATCCGTTTTTGATGATTCAAAAATATATGTTCAACTTATAACAATATTTTTTGGACGGAGTAAATAGATTTTTAATTTTAATATCCAACCTTCGTTCCTGACTTATTTAGTCTTGACTTATTTAGATATACATTTTGGTCTTGAATTCCTGGTTCTGTTTCAGGGCTGGCGACTCGATACAAGCAGCTCCGACTATAGACCGACTTCTTCTCAACGGTTACAGATTCGCCAACAAGATAACTGATGAAGTCTATAAGATTTTCACCGGATAACTATATATGTTTAGGGTTATATTTATGATCAATTTAGATATAAGACAAACATTTCAAATTGACGTAATTACATTAGCTCACTACTATGGCAGATTATTTTTGTAATTCAAATAGGTAATAAAACATATATCCTATAATTTAAATCTGTTTAGTCCGTCAGACAGATTTCCGAAAAATATTGAATATGTTCATATTTTTCATTTTACCACGTTACCACGTCCAGTTTACCATGTTTTAAAAAGTAACGAAGATTAAAAGCACTTAAGACGAAGACATTTATGATAGTGGGGGCTAGTAACAACACTTGATATTAAAAGAGTACCGGTAAGTGGCGTCACACGAGATTTCAAATCACTGTTTAAAGTTTTGTTTACAAGATTAAAGAGAAAATAAGAATCCAATTTTTTTGGAAAGCTGTCTCAAATCTGACGGACTAAGCACATTTTTCTTGACAAATACATTCTACCCTATTAAGTAATGATCATGATGTAAAAAATAATTATACCTTAGCGTAATGAGTAGTACGTAACTATTGTCTTTAAAAGACAGGACTTTTTATTGGAGGCTAGGCTCAAGGCTGGCTATTATTAATTGGATATTTGTGACCAAAGAACATTGAATATTTTCTGTTAAAAACGATGAATACTAGGTATCGGTTAGTATCTAAAAATTGTAAGAAACTGAAGAAACCGTTAGTACGGAATACCATACATAAGTTTCATAATATAAGTAGATATTAAAGTATAAGTAAAAATAAGTATTATAAAAATATAAATAAAAAGTGAAAGAATTTATTCTTCATTTCAACTTAATTTTTTTTCAGTGAATTGTCACTCCTAGTAAAGTTCCATAAAGTTTCATGAAACCCAAGGTGATCATGAAACAGATTTCAAAATAAAGATAATTACAGCTTCCTTTCGTATTTGGTTGTGGTTAGATAAAAGGTAAAAAGAAGTTACTAGCAAAGGATGGAATTAAAATATACCGTTTTCATTGAAACACAGTAAATTGTGTAACAGAGCGGAAAATACGCACACATACGATTAGTTCCCATCGTTAATTCATAACTCTGAATCTTGGTGTAAACCTTATCTCACGAGCTTTATATGTGGCAGGCAGATAATTGAAAAATAGCATACGACGTTCACAGCGAAAATTGGACAACGGCTCTTAAAATTGTATGTGTTTGTCCAAAATAATTTTATAATAGCCAGTGTCTTTCACAATGATGTAAGGATTTTCTTTTTCACAAAGACACAAAGGCTCTTGACAAGCATTCGAGGATCACACAAACGCTTGTCCTTCTCGGCGAACGAACCCGCTACACATCGCGCGTGGTGACCTCAATCAATTGACTATTCGTGCACTTCGTGCAGTACAACACGAACACATATGCACCACTAAATGATTGATCATGGAACCAAAGCCAGTTTTAAGTTAAACCAGCTCGGATTCAGAAAAATTGGTTTAAGATTCACTCAATTAACTATTACGGCACACCTGGTACTCCTGTAACCTGCTATTTCTTCAAACAGCAATATTGTTTCAGTTGTGGAAGAGAGACGATGATACGGTTGATGTATTGCGCTGTACCGCTTTCACAAAATATGCAAAGGGTGTTGGTAGGTTGTGCTTTGATTAATTATTTACGTAATAAGGAGATTTGGAAATAGGAGATAGAATAATACTCTACGTATCTTTGTATCAGGATGCAGCTGGCGTATCTTATAAACATAAATGGGACACCAAATTTGCTGTGTAAAATTGGTAAGGCGCTCTGTTGTTTGCAAAGATTATTTCGCTTGCTTCACACACAAGATGAATGTAAATATTTATGTCGAAGTAGTGCACTTCGAATGGGTCGCAAATGCTGGCGAGATCGTTTATACAAATATCGATGTAAAGAGACAAATCTGCACTATGGAATAGATCGAACACGTGTTTGTGGAAAATTCGAAGCCCTCGAACAGGATATTTCAAACGAACAATTTTAGTAACAGAATATTAAATTTACTGTTCTTTGTTTTTTATTAATTTCGCAGGACGTATTGCTTAATCAGTTGTAGTATCAATAGCAAAGTATAACTTGTCCACTTTCCAATACCTCTTCAAAGTATTGAAAAGTGGACATTTAAGGCTCGAGAACAAGCCATTCTAGGCTGTTTTATTGTTATGCAATGATAATAATTATAACAGCCCATAAATGTCACCCTACTGGACACAAAGACATTCCATAGTGAAGGTATGACCAAGGCTTCCACTCATCTAAAAGCTGCATTCTGTTCATGAGGTTTTACAAAAATGTTAAACTTCTCTTCTAAGCAACGGGTTGACAAAATAGCATTAATTAGAGAGACTCCTTTGCAACTGCCATTAAAAGTTACCCGAGTTATATTAAAATGGCGGATACTTTGTTAATGTCAAAGTTAAATAATAGTGAAACTTTGTGTTTAAGGGCCGCCCGCACGGGGCACATCAAAGGTTAGGATAGGAAGTAACTTTCAACGATGTTACCTGCCGGTAAATGGCGGCAAAGGTAGTTAAATATTTGTTAAGGACTTGCGTATAACATAGGTACAAATTTGTTGAAGCACAATAGAGCACGCAAAGGGTTGAAAATGTCATTCAAAATTAGACGTAACTCGTCACTATACATACACAGTTATTAAACTTATACCAAATGACAGGTTTATATTTTCTTAGATAAGATTTTTTCCTTAACTTGCTGTTACTTTATTTGCCTGCCTGGGTGTCGGTTGTTTCTGCGATTTAGCGAAGTCTGCTGAAAGTAACGGTTGATCCAAGGTGTCAACTACCTGCACCCGTTTGGGCGTAAGAGGTAAGAAACATACACACACAATCACACTTTGGCACGTAAATAGTAGGTAGTGTGGTCTAACTATAAATTTATATGTATACTCTAATAAGTACCTATCACTCATTTAGTCGTCTCACTAGATAATTATTTTCCTCTGCACAAGCAAACAATCTACATATTTTCCCAGACGTTAAAACTGTTGCCAATACCTAGCTTCAATCTCTCTCACTATCACCGAAATCGTCAATCTGCCAGCTCTAGAATATTAAACAAGTAAATATATTTGAGTGTTTCCCTGCCTCCAGCGCCTACAAGATAAATACTAGCAAAAGTAAAATCGTCGAATAAAATGTTCGGCGCCGTCCAGGCGTTGTCATTTTAACGGGCGTAGAGTTGGCGCGAAGCCCGCTGATAGCCAGAGGAACAGTCAAATGCTGCAATGTTTTTGATATTTCAGATCAACGGGAGTGTCGTCTATTTTCTTTTGCCATTTTTTATATTTATTGTATTGAGGTTTGAAATTCTGAAGAACTGTAGTTGTCAGTGCGAACAAAACACATTCATACGTTTCGGATACATTGTTTACTAAAACTGTAACTTAATACTATATTTTTAAGGAAAAGTTCCGCTGGTATCTTGCGAGACTACTGTTTCCCCAAGTGATGAAAGATAGCTACACTATGTAGTATTTCTTAAGGATTAGATTTGTTTAAGGACCTATAAAATGCCTAACCTTAACTAATAAGCAAGTATTATAATCCTAATTCGTCACTCAACGGTATCAGGAAATTTTTAAACTTGACTCATGGAAATATACTCCTTATTATAATGTACAAGTTGCAAAATCTGTTTGTATGGCTATACAAGACGTGGATCCTTGACTGACGGATGTTCATACCTTTCAATATATTTTTTACGAATTAATTCATCACGAATTATTATGGATTTTACTTTTCTTTTTTCGATTTTCGATGGTACACCAATCATGAAAATGAAACTTTTACAAAACCATTATGAATTCTAGTAGCAGTGTGAACGAAAAGCAGCAACAGAAGTAGCTACCATTGTGTTTCTAAACAATATTATAATGCGTAACAAATTGCTATTGTAATCAGATCTAATTTTCAGATTAGGCCCTTATTTCGTATTTGACGAGCTATGACGAATGATATTTAAAGACATCAAATTTATATATTACATAATAATACTTTGTGGCAAGAATTCCGGCACTGACTCAATACTATAATATGTTTATGCAATGTGTATGTACTCACGCGTTTCTACCAAGTCATGTGAAAGTTCTGCACTTTTATTTTGACCTTTATACCGTTGTCTTAAGGTTCATGGTTTAGTTTTGCAACTGTAACTTGTATGGTGGTTATTGTAAGACTAAACTATTGCATTAGTGTTGTACGCTTGGATTCCCCGTGTCCGGCGTTGCCTTTGGGAATTGCTTGTAAGCTGTCCGCTTATGAAATGTATTGACATTATTCCATTCTTATTGTATTTTTGCTTTGTATTGTGGTTGGGAAGGATGTTGTATTGAACAATTGGTGTAGGTCACTGTGTCGATATTGAAATTTCAAATAAGCCACTTCGGTTACTCACAGCATCCTTCAGAAACTTCGATTTTTTTGCTGTGTTGCAATGTTCCTTTATTTCCTAATCTATATACTAATATATAAAGCTGAAGAGTTTGTTTGTTTGTTTGTTTGAACGCGCTTATCTCAGGAACTATTGATCCAAATTGAAAAATTATTTTTGTGTTGAATAGACCATTCATCGAGGAAGGCTTTAGGCTATAAACCATCACGCTGCGACTAATAGGAGCGAAGATACAAAGGAAAATGTGAAAAACATAGGGCAGGTATAAATCATAACCTATATCTTCTACCCACGGGGACGAAGTCGCGGGCAACAGCTAGTTAAACAGATAAAGTTATATAAACAAGAACTTGACTTACCGAATCAAAATTGAGATTTTAGGCTTCCAAAATATTCTCGTTAGAATTTACAGCTGCCTAATTAAATGGAAAGGACACAAATGTGTCGTAACAATATACAAAACAAAAAAAAGGTCAAGTGCGACACTGAGGGATCCGTACAAAAGGCTACTGAAAAATAAGATTAAATCCTTCAGTGTCAAATGGACTCACCTCGGCTTTTACTTTCATTTTTTTCTCTCTATCTGAAAATTAAAATTGTCTAGTTATTATGACCTGCCTGATGATAATCGGACAGAAGACGGACGGAGAGACAGCGGTGACTCATTAGTCTTCAATCCTGAGCCTCATATCCCTCACAACCCTTGGGATACGAAAATCTAACTAAAACAGCTTTCTGCAATTTATTCGAGGCCGTTACTCAAAGTCTGCCGATTGGGACGTTTGCAATTATGACTTGACGTCACTGGTTCGCCCCGAAGGCCTTTTTAAACGGATGTGTCAATCGACTTCAGTTGAGTGAGCCACGCAGGGAATGCCCCACGAGACTAACGTTGTGGCACAAGGCCCGAATATTAACAAGTTACTCTATCCGTTATGTTTTCCCATTCTTGCGCAACTTTAAGTTTTTGCTTGATGACGTATGACTAAATTGCGTTTACAACCGACTTCAGAGGTTAATTGACCTTATATGCTCTTCTATGTTATAGTATTATTCGTTTCCTTAACAAATAGGTAAATCTGACTGACTGAAAAACTGTCTCTATTCTGGATAAAGGACTGAAAGGAACGTTGGTGCTTGTTTGTTTTCGGAAAATTTGCGCCGGTGTTATCTAACTTTCATTCTGACGTCACAGCGATATCGGCATGAAAAATATACCTACATTATGTTTTTTCGCAATAGTAAAATATTAAATTTTGACAGGAATATCGATGTCGCGTTCATTTTAGAACTTATTTGTTTGGCAATTGTATTTCCATATTTTTTTTCTATTCCAATGTTTTCTATCCCCGTATGTCAGTAGTACACAAAATTTAAGATAGCTAAACACAAACATAGCAGAGATTATGGATTTATCAATAAAAACCATTTTTTTTATTATTTAGAAAAACCTAATTAGACTAGAAGAACACAGTCTTCTGAAGTCAAAATGTTGCCAAAGGGAAAAAAAAACTTGTAAACGCAATACACGTAAGAAAGTAGCAAAGTGTAAGATTTTCTTAGGACTCTGTTTTTTTTTTAAATATTATATTTTGCTTTAAAAACTTGATGCATTAATTTAGTACAAGTACCTACTCAAATAACAAATGAAACGTGAATTTAATTCGGTTAATTTGAGCGCAGTTCCGAATTGTACGTAATCGCTTGTGTAATATTTACAACGGTCTCAATAATCTAACAATACGTTTAGAAATGGCGTACAAATTGAAAACAAACAACAATTATTGCGTTTCTATTGGTACCATGAAACCTATTGTACTTCTATAATATTAGTTAATAGTTTACGTGAGCAGTGAATTAGGTAAGCACCGATTTCAGTTGCTTGAGCTAACGATATTGTCGTTGGGTGAGAAAAAGTTAGACATTAGAAACTTAAAATTTTATGATCCTCTATGAAAATCATAGCAAGTTTTATTTAACGGCTCAATCGGATTTGACCGCTTTAGCTCCTGATTAAGGACTTCGGTTGGATCCGAAATTAGTCTTGCAAGCTTGATGACACGTGAGTGACCCGTTGCTTCAATTTATTTTAACAAATTGGGCTATAAGAAGCTTTTCTTGGGCAATGGGCAACCAAATTGCCCAAAAATATTTGGGAGAATATTCCTCTCCTTTTAATAAGACTAAAACTTTTTTTTTAATTTTACATCTTGGTGAAGAGATGGAAACACCCTGTATAGTTAGGTGTTAATGAGGATTTACCCACGTCGAAAATGTCAAATGCATGTATGACAAGTATGTCACTATGGGCGGAGATGACTGACATTTTTGCTGAAATCAGAGAGGAGTTTATACAACGGCAAACAAAGTCCCAACAAACCATGTTTGTGGCATTTGAACTGTAATCAAAAGTGATGATGAATGCCAATTGTTCGAAACCCTTTGATAAATAAAATGTTATCATTTTTTTCTTTTGGTACGGCAGTGGAATCCATTTGGACACCCGCTCCCTTGGGGGTGGAAACGGGCAGTGTCGGACACTTACTGACTAAACCTGAACCACAGTGCTACATCATCCGCGTTTTTGTGTTGGAGTATGGCCAATGCGTTGCAATCCTTCATACATTCTATTTTTATCCTTAACAGTAATGTAAATTGCACCAGTTTACTTTAAACAGGAAAATAGCGCAAAATTACACACATTATATATTTTACCGAATACTATTTACATTATCTTCAATGACATGAAATAACTTATTTATGTGTAACAGTTAAATAACACTTGTCTGCTGAAATTATTCACGGTCAACGGCGGCACGAAACAGTTGTGTATATCTACAGGCTAAAACCATAAACATACGAATATTATGAATTCAATTGTTACGTAGAAATTCTGCTTTCTATATGACAAAATAACGCTTAGTGTCTCTAAGATTTGAAGGTGACTGGACACGTCAAAGAACAATAATTAGATATTTACTATGAGAACTAAATAAAATGACAACTCGGCAGCACTTATAGGTTTCTTCAAGTAGCTGAAATTCGCCTAAGGAACAGGGCCAGGTTGTTTGCAGGACAAGTTTCTGCAGTCCTATCCTTAGGATGAGAGACATATGTGTTTTGTTTTATTTTTGTTTTAACACTTATATTTGCATTTCAACAGCGACCCTTGAGTTTGTTTAGACATTTCTTCTCAGATAGGAAACGTCGACGCCAGCATTCTTAAAGCTAAGATATATAAAAGAGGTGATATATCCTAATTTCAGCATACCTATATAAGGATATAGGTACCTAAAGCGAATTTACACAAACAATTTCTCTTTCCAATGCTGTCTAACCTAATCGTTACAACTAAATAGGTACCAAAAACAAATTCTGAAATAAAACAGACACCAATCACGAATCCACGATAAAGATCGAGTCTAAATCAGTTCTCAACATTTAAAGGTCAACCAAGCTTTGTTAGGCGTGTAATTTATAGAGTATAATGCGGCAAAATTATTACCAAAAGTTGTATGAACAGCTGAACGTTAAAATGACCTTGCTATCATATTGTAGGATGGTTCAAAAGATTCTCTAGACAATATAAATCACCACATTGTCTGCTCCTTACGCAAGAATGGGCGCTGACTTAAATGATCGCTTATGAAAGTTAAATATTTACCGCATTAATTATTTCAATTTGATGTTTTGAAGCATTGATTGAAGTAAATATTGTTTTTAGAAACTGTTTTGTTTGAGATACTTGTTAAGAATGCTTTGTTTTAATGCTAGAATATCTGTCTATTGGAGGCTACAAATATTTAATCTGATTATTCTTTTTTACTAAGTACAAAAGATAGTTGAAAATAATTTTATAGGTTGTATTTTATGTAATTGCAACAACAATCACGGTCTCCGTTATTAAAATAATAACATAATTATTATATAAAAACTATCGGAAAATCAAAAAATCTGGCTTAAACAATATCTGAATGTAAATTGGTTATTTTGTGTAGTTATATTACTCAGATCTTTTCAGTGTTGGCTACATTATGAATCTGACGTCTCGGAAAAACTGTTGCACCTAAAATTCTTTCTTCTAACAAGTAAATACCAAAGTATTTAAACTAAACCTTTCAAAAGAAAACTAATACCATATTACTAAAGTATTTCCTTTCAAAGTTACTAACTACATGGCTACACGAGCGGGACTATAAATAGGTAAATGGGTTGGGTAATTACTTGCACCCTCAATAGGGGATGAGTCGGCACTAAGAGGTTGAGTTGCGGATATCTGCCGTACATAGCACGCTGTAGGGTTGGCCGGGGATTAAATTACAACCTACTAATCATGTATGTGCATCGTGAGTGCATCTGAATTGTTCCACTTTGCTCAATTTAGATAGATAGGTGTCGCTAGTCGCCAAATCGAATAACCGAACATAAAATCGGAAAAAAATATGTGTTAGTCCACGCTAAAAACTATCTGTGTACCAAGACTTCGTCCAAAACCGTTTATTGGTTTTTGCGTTTCATTTATTAATTAAAGAATCTCTTTCATCCTTAGACGTTCTTTAACGTGCCTATCGACGCTTTTTGTACATGATTTTCAGTGTTTTTTTAACAGCAGACAGGAAGGAGTGAAAATTGTAATCCTACACCAGATTATGACCAATGCGCCTTCGATTTCATTTCAAAAACATGTTGCTAACAGCTACTTACCTGTTCAGTGGAGGAAGGCATGACAGACTACTGATTATTGAGTCAAAAGAGTTCCATACAACATGTCACATAAATAAATACGTCAAATATTGATGCGGAAGCTACAAGCAGCATCCTTGAGGCATCTGGAACTGTGTGATAGGCAATATGGCCTACTTTACTTAGCGTGAATATTTAATATGTTTGCCCAACTATTAAAGGCAGGTGTTAACTAAAAGCTTGAAAGGACACTCATATTTATTATGTAATGTTTGGGGAGACTAACAATTTTATATTGGAGTGTGTTTGTTTTTATATCGCAGTAAGTATAACAGTTAACCTAGTCCGAAGCATGGGAAACTTTCTTCAAGGGATAACATCTTATCGACAGAAAATATAATTATTAAATGATGTAACGGTTTACTCACGCGTATTTATCGGGGTAGCCCGACTAGTTTCGGACCCAACCGGAGTCCTTAAAGTCCTTAATCCTCACGAGTATCATGAGCAGATGCACATGGTTACATCATTTAATAATGAATCATTCTCACGACAGTTACTATCAGAAAATATAATGTTAGGAGAGGTTAATTTAACTCATCTGCTGTGCATTTTCAATGGTATTTTAAAATAATTTCACAATTACCTATATCTAAATACTGTATTAATCGTTATGTATAACAAAAAACAAATGCAACATAGCTCCCTAATATAGATTCATATAATGGTTTAGGATATTTAGTTGTTCCGGTTCTAACACCACCACAAACCTCAACCTTAATGTTATTATGGTTGAGGAAGCGTGACAGCGCAATACACTTCGTAGAACGGCATCTCTCTCCCACACCCGCAATAGCATGTTTTTAATACACAGCAGTAGGTCCTCTGGCTTTGTTTCGGTTAACCTTGAGAGCCGGTAGTCGCTCCATCACGCTCGTTCTGACACTCAGATCCTCGATAAGATTACACCACTTTCGATACACACCTTATAAAGTATTCACCCGAAACAGTCAAACGAAACGTGAGGAATTCATGGTCATTTGCAGGAATTGTTAAATTTCTAAACATTAGTGTTTGCTGCTATACTAAAGTATCGAATAATAACGATAAGGTGACACAACGGTCTGTAATTTTACGAATTGTGTAGAGTTTGTTTTTGTATGTTTTTCCGACGGACACTTGGAACAAAAGTCAATAAACATATCAAGTAAATAACAAAGTAATAGTATTTTTTAGCGGCATGCACGAAATTGGAATGTGGGGTATAAAATACACTCTAGCCGTTCGGCCTATTCTGTTACCCATAATAATTTACTAATACAATAGGAAGGAGTTGTATTCGTGGTTTGCACTTGTTTTAACAATCTGATTGTTCTAACTGGCTTTTACAAACAAGCAGTTTCTCTAAATGATAATTATTACAGCGTCAATTAAAGATCACTATTTACAAAGGAAACTCTTTTGTGTTTACCTAGACACGTTATTTAAAAGCTGATATTATAACAGACAAGTCTATAGTGTAGGGATGGTTCGTAAGCGGTAGATAGTGATGACGCTGGCCGTTGCTGTTGCCGACGTTGAGTGATCGGCGAGGGTCCTTGGACCAAGCTACACAATTACACGAGTCCTCCATCAATCTCCCGTCTTGGCCCGACTTTAATCGATTACTTTCCAATCGTACTACGAGTCTTCACTCGATTCTCGATTCGTTTTACTTTTACCATAACTTACTGATCTTGTTGCATTTGTTGAAGAGAGATTTAAATTGATTTTATTTTTATCTTCTCTTGTGGGAGATGAAGATTTTACCCAAAGAGAAGGGTGGCTTTTCCCGCAACCCACCGATTCCTTTGACGTTCTCATAATAATTTCACGACTAATTTTAATTTAAATAACTCTCTTGCTCCCAGTAATATGTCCATACCATGTGAAAATCATGCCTCTTATCTATCTTATCTTAGACAGACTCAAATCACTAATTTCTTGTCAATAATGAGGGAACATGCTTCACCACATGAAACTACTTTAATAATTATACTTTGACGCAGCTGTTTTAAGACCAAAGGTCTATAACAATTTTATGTTATTGAAGTTTTATATTTTTTCAAAATTACACAATGATGTTGAAATTTTATTTACAATTTTACAGAGTTACAAGTGAAAAAGAGACACTGCTCTACACCGCGTAGTGCGCAGTCTTGATTCAACGACTGCAATATTATTATTCAGTATAATAATAGGCAAGCTTTGCGGTTATTTTCGAACAATATTAAAATTTTATAAACTTGCAATTCAAATATCTCATAAACTCATCACTTTCGAATTTCGCCTGAGAATCATACAAGTATTTGGGGTAAATAAGATTCTGTAGTTTAGCGTATATTACCAATCTTGTTATCTCTATATCTGCGAGCGATAAATGAGTTACGATGGGATAACCGTATTCAGCTCCTATTTATTTTCAGCTTCGCGCCTTTTTGTATGACTGAACAGTCGGGTTTAAATGTAGGGTAATGTTTTCTGAGTTCATTTATGGGATAACTGAGTTTGCTTTAAATTTAAAAATGTCATACTTAAATTTTCTTTTAATTGAAAATTAATTAGCTAATTTGAAAATTAGCATTCAGTGCAGAGCAGTTTTTTGCGCGCGTTTCCTCTCCACGGCTAGGAAGAGGCGCTTAGAAATCGGTAGAGAGAGTAAAGAATAGAGAATACGGGATAAATGATTTAAATAAATGATTTTTAGGGCTCCGCTCCGAATAGGGAAAAAGAAACCCTATTAGTAATACCTAGACACGGTCGAAGGTCCAACTCGCATTTGACCGTTTTTAAATTAGATTCTGCTAGATAGATGCTTACCAATTTGATTCCCACTCATTCTAGGTAAAGGCAGAGATGCACTTTAAAGCTTTTAGCCCCCTTTTTTAGCGCTCGATTTTATGAAAAAAGGGTTATCAGTTCCCCGAAAAAAACGGACTGTATAAACACTGTATTTAGCTGTATTGTTTTTTATTCCTATCTGCAGGTAAATATGCTGCTATCTTGTTGAATTCTCAACTACGAGAATTTTGAGTTATTTTTAAAAGAAATCAAATTAAAAAATACTACAGTTTAAAAAAAAGTATTTTTTTGCAATTCAGTCGTTTCCTTGATCACATTTTGACATGAAGTGTGAATAACGTCCACACTACCTCTAAACCAATGCGTAAACAGTATTCGGACTTCTGAACTAATTCATATGTTTCATCCCAGTATCTGAAAGCCACATTTAAACACAATCAAATTATATAAAAGATTTAAATAGTCCAAACAACACATAGAAGTAGTACAAACAGCTATAACGCATGACTATTGCTTATAAATCTTATAGATTCTTGGAAGCTGACAATGGGAAGATAGCTGATCGGCTGAACATCGTCAGCAATTGTTTTAGCAGTTCGGCAGCGATAAGCATTGTTATCGTGTTTGCTTTTATTACGGTACGATTTCACACGCGTGCCCGGTTCAGCTTACTTTGGATTCGAGAGGCGTGGTACAAGTTTGGAGAAGAAGCGTTTTTTTATGTTGTCTATTGTTGGAATGTTCTTCAAAATAAATATATATCTAATTCTATTTTTGGGGTTCATGGACAATAAAATCAGTCTTTTACAAACAAGAGCAGAAAACGGAAAACTAAATTAGACACGTATGTTTAATTATCTGAAGAAAACTGTAAAGAAAAGCTGCTTTAAAGTTTAGACGACGGAGTTACTGACGTTACGACTTTGCAAAATTTATACATAAAAATCACGTCATATGTAAATTTTATCAATTTATGTTTGCTAGAAATAGTGAGAAAATCCAGATTTAAACGAGAAGTTATTTGCGATCGCGTTAATTTCACTCCGTGTTTATAAAAAAAAATACTTTATGTCAACATAACTTAATTTTTAATTTTAAAAATTATAAAAATAGTTTTCAATTCAAAATTTCATTCAGATAGTTATCAACGCAATAGAAACTCACAGTAGATATATATTTAGTCAGCAACACATCCTTACATCTCCCAACTTGGACCACACACGACACTGACCTCGTTCCACCTTCACGCCGGACACAACAAAACAAAAATTCACAACCGGATTTTTACATTCTCCCGAGCACTCTGACCTCCGAATTTTCTCTAATAAACACTGTCATACACATTTACCATATTTCATACAAATTTCTAAATATGGAAAACAGGATTCTTACGTAAATATTTTGTAAGTTATTTCCTGTTTTAACGTAAGGTGTGTAGTTAATTATTCGTTGGATTTATTACTCTGTGTTGGTTACGAATACCTTTTTTTAAATAACATTTTGATTAAGCAGCAGAACGTTAATAATTTAGTTCCGTTTTTCGAGTTTTCTTTTCAGATTTCCTCTTTAAGGCTTTTATCTTTTCGTGGATTACGTTGATATAAAAATATAATATCGTAAAAGGTTTATTGTTCGTGGGCGTCAGACTTGTCCAAATGTCACGGTGTACAAATAGCTTGACTGAATAAATATGAGTGGGTTAATGCAATTAACTTAAATTTAATTTTCTAAACAAATAGGTTAATGGACTGCCTTTTTACAATCATTATAATTATCTTAAGCTAAACTGTAGTAGTATGGGTGTATCTATGGAAAGCCTATTTAATTGAAAAATCTTTTATTTTATTTTATTTATTTATTTATTTAATTATCACACTAATCTACCATTACAGGTTACTTAACCTAATGCGGTAGCTAGGACTAAACAAAGGTGTGAACTAGGGTTTCAAAGATATCTTAACTAGTAATGAAGATGATGTCGAGCGTTGAGGTAGACATCTTGGGAGCTTGCATGGACCCCACCGTGGTTACTCCTGCCAATCAATTGGCCATGAAGAAACAAAAGAATCTTCAGTTTATGTTGCGTTTACCTAGGAGCTTCCTTGCCTTGGATTGCGGATTATTGCATCGAGTTTCCGTGGTCTCAGATACAAGAGATGGGCCAAGTACTCTTGTGGCAAAAAAAGGGTTTCTAAGACATAGCACTATCCCGTCTAACTATTGACGTTGTGGTAGCGAAATGGCTTCAGAGTAGTGATTCTCTATGACATCAACCCGGATAATATCACCATTTAAAAAGTAAAACCAAATGAAATCAATATTTCAAATAAAAAGTGGTTACGAATATTTTCAGTCACTCTTTTCACCATTACGTCATCTAGTCACAGATGATGAAACTGGCTGATCTCATCGAAAACTGGTTAAACGTTGAATGTAATCATCAATGAACAATACTATATGTGTAACCATGTATTTCGTAATTGTTATCTTTGAATACAGAATATCTTATTATTCAAGAAGGAGCTATCTACTATTTATAAATACTATAGAAGTTTTGTATTGGTGTCGAATGATAGGAAATGTTGTCGTGCCTTGCAAATAAGGACTAATGAATGACGTGTCTGAGTATCTGTATATTTTATAATTTGAACAGGAGAGGTCTGTGGTCACTCCCGTTGGATACTGATGCGATACTGAACTGTTACCAAATATTTATTCCCACAAAGGTATTTAACGGAGTACTCTAACCCAATTAAGTGGAACGGATATATTTTTGTTATATTCCACTAGTTGAACTAAATCTGCTTTTCAGCCAGTACCAAAACACGGGCTGGACACTTTGACTTCATTCTAACAAAGAACTTAAAGACAGGTAAAGGAAGGAAGACAGCAAAGAAACTACGGCCTCTTTTGTCAAAGACCATTTCTAAAATCGTTAGCTTCAATATATGGAAATGACATTTCGATAAGTCACGTGACTTTGACTTGTCACGAGATATATTCAAGCATTTAATAGAAACGCTAATGATTGTCGAATTATGACGTCTCTAGGCACTGGCAGGTGGGATTTGGAGGAAGTCCTATGAATGAATGTCAGTAATAGAAATGCAAAGATCTCACAGATAACATTGGAAATTATTCATGCATGATGAAACGCAGATCGCTTCGGTTTCTTAAAGGTGGAGGTTGACTGAGAATTTTACTAGACATTTTTTACTACTAGAAATAGACACGTTTGGTTTTCGGATAAAAAGTAGTTTGTGTTGCACTTTTGTTTTGTTGGAATTGTTGTAAATGTCAAACATTTTAATATGCGGTATGTGTGACCCACAAATGCTTGTCCTGAATCTGGGTGTATTTATGTATGCCATTTGAATACTCGTGTAATCCCGTACAATACAAGGATGGAGTTCCTTGGAAAACAAAAAAAGAATCAGCCGTATAATCACCCTTTCAAAGTTTTAACCGTTGCTTAAATATATCGTAGGTATTTCTAATTTTATTTAATGTTACAAGGGTAACCGAAGTACATGATCTGTGTAAATTTCAACTATTTTGCCTAAACAGTTAATAAAATACAGCCTGGTGACAGTTGGATGAACAGATAGACAACGGAGCGTTAGTAATAGGGTATCCATATAAAGTCCAGAACAAATTTACGGAAACCTAGAAAGACAGATAGAAGACTAGATATTCTTCATCATAACCATGTGTAGTTACGTAAATCTGTTTCCACCTTTACGTAGCGAGTAAACGTTCGCGTGTGGAACTAACGCGATTATAGTATTTACTGCACGAGAACCTTCGCTCAACAAGTTTATAATAAGAAAATGTAAAAGTTACTTTCTTCGTCATTACTCTAAACTACTGCAAGCAAATGATGAGGAAGTTAGTACATTACTACGGAATCACTTTAACTTTATATTTAACTAGCTGTTGCCCGCGACTTCGTCCCCGTGGGTAGAAGATATAACTTATGATTTATACCTGCCCTGATATTTCACATTTTCCATTGTATCTTCGCTCCTATTAGTCGCAGCGTGACGGTTTATAGCTTAAAGCCTTCCTCGATGAATAGTCTATTCAACACAAAAATAATTTTTCAATTTGGACCAGTAGTTCCTGAGATTAGAGCGTTCAAACAAACAAACAAACAAACTCTTCAGCTTTATATATTAGTATATATAGAAGTATAGATGATTTAAATATTATATGAAATATGGATGAATATTGGCTAAGAAACGCTTGCACGTTTGATGGTATGGCTATTTTTTTTTTATAATATAATGACGATTTCAAATTATTTGCAAAGTAAATAGAATTTTATTCAAGTTCCTGCTTTTATTTAACTAGTGTTCGGAAATGTTACCAATTTATCATCAAATAAATTACGAAGTGTATGAAATCCTTTCGTTTGATATTTTTATCAGTACGAATGTCAATTGATTAAAAACCTACCGTCTAGCGAAGTCTACAATTGCTATCTTCAATTAATTAGATTTGATAGTATGGAAATCAATTTATTTAGAGAGATCAAGTATTTTGACCTTTCATTTCCATTCAGCGTTTTGTAGCGACCTTAATGATTGTAGAAGTGTGTTGGCCACGTGAGCTGGTCAAAATGTAGTCTATTTTTTACCCGATGGGTAAAGCTGAAATACCTTTGTGACTTGAAAAGCACGTTAGGCCTTTGTATGGCTAAGATCACCACGTCAAATCATCTGCGATCGACATGTCTCGGGTTCGAACCATGTGACTTGAACGTTTGTGGAGTCCCTCCCCCACACAAGAATGAAGGCCTTAATATGAAAGTCCGTTTGACGAATAAATAAAATATGTTTAAATCGTTAATTTATATTTATCAATTAATTTCCCATAAAATGAACATTTAAAACTTGGTTGAAGTGATATTAATCATACTTACGTCAAAATAAAAATATGATGCAAAATTAAAACCACGTTTATAAATCCGAAAACAATAAATTGAAAATAATTTATATAACCCAATTGAACAAATCCCTCGCATCCAATTTGCCCTTAATGAGATAATTGCCAATCAATTTTCGTTTTTACCAAACCAGATTGGTAATTTGTTCGTAAATTATTGGCAATTCCGAGTTGGCATTATCTTGCGCCTAATGGGTCCACAAGTCAGTGTTGCGGGGGTTCAGTTCTCCACATTTCCACCCTTTGGGCCCAAGGTTCTCCCCCACTTTTCTCTTTTTCCCGCCGGTCAATGACATGGAAAACGAACTACTGTTTCGTGTGAATAAAAATGTGTAACAAACTTTGCAAAGAGTTTTCTCGAAATAAAATGTTTGCTACGTATTTTATTCAAAAGACTTTTCCTCTTATAATCTAAAGTACAAAAGCCAGTGACGATTGAGGAGAATTGCGATACTTTATGCCAGAAATAGTTTCTTTCATATAACAGCTTTGTAAAAATAAGTTGACATTTAATACTACATCCTGTCATTCCTGATTTTATTAAGGACATTTAGTACATTATATAGATAAAAACGTTAAGTTAATGTTTGTCAAAAAAAGATCCTGGTCTTTAAATAAATAATAAATGAAGGAATACTTTATTAGAAGTAAATCTTATCATTTTCAAAGCAAGGGACTACCTACAACCACATCCTAAAAGAGTATCGTTGGATTTGTGGAAGTGAGATGGCGCTCTTTACGGCCGATCGTGTCGTCTCGCTCCCACAACTGCACGAGTATTACTCTAAGAGCTGGTCATAGGCCCTCTCCTGTAACGTCATACGTTACGAAATTTCCTTAGTTAATGGAGTTTGCACAGGAGCGAGGTAAGTGGCACACTCCTTAACACTATGTAGTGTGTACAGGTTATAATACAGTTATAATGTATGAGTAATAATTTGTATCTGTTCTTCTAAAGGCTTAATAGATATTTGCGAGTTAAATATACAAAAGTTGTATATAAATAATAGGCCTTTTGTCGGATGAGAAATCTGCTAAAAAAAATAAAACTAAAACCTGCCCATATTCCGGTAACCCCTTCGGAAAATATCGCTGCGCAGGCATCAGCCCTAATAGTCTCCACAGACACTGCTGATATTTCTTTGAATAGCGCCTAAAACTTAAATGCGCCGTAAGGCAGGTACCTGGTCCTTTTTGGGCTATTCGCCTATACAGTGGCCACGAGTCAAGCTTTGCCTCAAATTAGCTGTACAAAATCCTGCAAATGAGCGTCGACCGTACGTATGTATGTAGGTTTTCAATCAGAGTCAATGTAATAACTTATGTCTATGAGTAATTGTTCAAAACATAGGTATATGCGCACATTGTCCTGTTTAATAGGTAATTCAAAATTAATTATAAGTTTGAGTAACATAAAGATAACGTAAGTCATGCTTTCAAGTTCTTGCCAGCTCATCGTTAAGCCGAGATTAAACACTCAATAACTGTCGAAAGGTTTATTAAAGGGTACTATAACACCACAACGTTGTTGGCGCGAAAACCTTGGAGAGAACCTCTTTGGTAATAAACCGCTTCGAGTTCGTTAAGTACAAAGTACCAGGTTTCTACATAAACAGTATAAAACGGTAACTGTTTTTATTAAATAGGTTTCGCTGAAAAATTATGAGTAATTTTAAAATTCAAGTTTATTCAATTTTATTGTAGAAAGAACGTTTCCAGCATCATAGAATTGAACCCCTTTTGGGGTGTTCACAAACAGTCAAGTCACACGCACTAGTCACCGAGACTCAGAACAAACATTTGTAATTCACAAAATGCTTTTCCTACGCGGGTACCGAATCCGCGTTTGGCATTTTCATTCCCCTAAGCTATCCATGCCAAGACCCTGAGGTAAGTAAAAGTGCGAAAAAATATTCATCGAAAAAACAAAAATAAAGCTGCCTTAGATCAGAAATTTGATCAAATCCCTTTTTTCTTTTACAACCATTTCAAAAGATGTAGTCAAAGATTGTCCTAGATCTATATAAAAAGCCAAACTAGTATTAAGCCGCTTTTAATTTGTTGTCAACCGATCCTCAGTAATCGGAGTTGGAAATGGCTAAACTGGTAATATCACGGAGCGACTAATTGCCGACGACAAATGCAATTAGACTGGGAAGCTGTTACGAATATCTAACAATGTAGAGCAGACAAACAGGAGTCAGATATCAAGCACTAAGTGCTAGTTTGCGTACTAAAGTTTACATCAATAAAGCCTACTTATATCCATCTTAATAGTTAATTAGCTTTCGATCATTCATAAAAGATAATCTAAAAAAGAACCGGTCGTGTGCGAGTCGGACTCGCGTCTCTAACATTTGACAACAACTGTCATGGTTCATGAGATACAGCTTGATGATTAACATACGGTTAGACAACGGTGCCATAGTTGCAAGGTTTCGGTTTTCCTCTTTGATTATGGAACTCTAGCTAGCTAGAAGCGTATCCATTTCAATTTCGGGAAAGGTAGCTTGATTTTGGAAATTGAGTTCAGGTTTCATGTTTATCAAATGGTTTACTTAGTAGCTTTTTTTACTCGTGTATACGTGTTTCGTTTAACTTAATACCGACAAGTGTCGTCACTAGCCCCTATTTCCATACATTTTACATCTTCATTACTGTTCATCTTCGTATCTTTATTTATTTAAAATCTACCTGTAGGACTAATGAGATTATTTTTTCAAATTACATTATTCCTGATGTCACCTACCACATTCACCTGAAATAAAATAAGGTCAACAAATAAAATCATAGAAGCCTTTGGCAGTAACAATTATAATATAACGCCTCTTTTGTATGCTAAATAGAGAAAGCTATATCGTATGAAAGACCTTAACTACACGAGTACAAGGCTTTTGTGACTAATCCCTACTATGTATTGTGTAGATATTAAGTATTCCGATTGGTAATCTGTGTATGGGACCTCCAAGGATTGCCAAGAGGCTTAGGCATAGATCTTGTCGCTCTATGTTCAATTTCGTGTCCAGGCCATGGCATGACTTGTAATTTGACATTTGTATTTTAGGAAACGCTTCGAATTGTCAAAAAAGTATGATGATGTATGGTCACGTGGTTAACTGTATTTTTAATAGTCGCTATTTTGTATTGCCTGTTGCTGGTTACTTTTTTAATTTTTAAAGTTTTTCATAAGTAAATTTTACGGTTAATTTCCATCCTTTTATAAAGATTTTGATTCATCCTTTTAGAAAGAAAAAGTTGAAGCGTTAAAGAAATAGTAAATCGCTTCTTTTTCAATATCTTATAAGACGATGCTAATTTTAACTAATCGTATCAGGTGTAACCTAAATGCTTTGTAAAGTATATTACAATGCAATAGATAATTATATTATAATAATTTTACCAGACAAGTTCATTTCACATTAAAGCATAAAGCACCCGTATACGTCAACAAAAACATTTTCTCTCTAACGAGCCTTGAAGATCATTATGATCAATTGATCAATAATCGATGACTCGGATAATGTACCAAACGATTGACAGTTTCTACTTCACACTACCAGATCTGACAGCGGGCGCTAGTTTGTCGTGATTTAGGAGAACATCAATTTAAATTCTGTCGAATGGACAAATGAAATTCTATGGCGGAATGAATGGATGGTTCTGCCCGCTTTGATCCTTGTTTTTTTTTTGGAGAAAAATAGAATGGAATCGAAAAGGTTTCTACTGGTCACGAATTTCCAATTTCCCTGATGGAAACATCGGAAACCATCCAGAATAATATTTGTTTCTCACATTTATTGTGTGTCAGCAAACTCAAAACTAGCGTGCATCGCCGTTGCATTGTAATGCAAAGTTATTCTCTTTGAAATAGCAAATGTAGGAGCAACTTCGAGCTCAATATGTTTCTCATACATTCCCGCCTGTTGTTAACGTTACGTTACTTAACCCGATAAGAGTACCGACATACATTCTGTTTCGTGAACAGAATTCATTAACTTATTACTTAAGCCTGGAACTGAACAAAGATAAAATAAACTTATCAAAACTATTCCGGTGGCAGTGCAATGTTTATGAGTTGCTGCCAACTTTTAATTTACAACTTTGCACAACTTATGAAGCATTTCGCTGGCAAGGGAGGATTTTTTTTGTACTTAGTATCTTGAATAATAAATGTTTGATTAAGGAGGGAGCGTGATGCTCGATAAAGTTTGACACGTTTAATAAAAAAGTTAGCTCTAAGTATTCCAGCTATTTTGTCATGTTTCTTGTTTATATGCCTCCACAATCGATCGCGAGGCACGAGGCGCGCCGCTTTGAACTTTTTCTTTTTCATTAACAGATTTGGCGCCTCCGAAACCGGTTCTTTCACTTTCCATGGCAGCATGTCCATCTAGCGATGCAGACAAGCGAATCATCTCAACGAATGAGTCAGAACGATCAATTTTTGGGTGCTTTCTCCCACACCTGCCCGAAAGGGGCACGGATCACGGATACGAACACTTTCCACTGGGGGGAAATGGGAGCAGCGTTTTGCATGGCCTTGATTCGAGAAGGCGAGCGGCGGTGCCGCTTCGCGCCGCCACCACACCGCACGCGATCAGTCTTTGTCGGACGTTCGAACACAGCATACGCGTCGAGCGAGACCTTAGTTCGGCGAGAGCGATCGGCGCGAGTGTCACACAGTGCTACAAGTGACCAAACAAAGTGAACGCAGTGATTCTAACAATACGGAGGATACCTCGAGCAAATCTGGAGCGATACGTTAACTTAAGGAGGTGTGTTCCATTCAGTTTTATCGTTTATTAGTTTCGTACGCGCGTCTCGAATGTTTATGTTTGTTTTGTGAATGAGCATCGCGTCCATTGAGCTTGGATGATATTTTTATGAAAGCTGGGTTATTAAATATGTGGGTATTTTTATGTAAAGGCGGTCTACGTAAATCGCTAAAATGTGAAAGTTATTTGACGTGTGGCTCGAGTGAGATAGTGCGCTCTATCGCGATGCAGTCACGCTTGTCTGATGACCGCTTATTTATAATTGTTAAAGAAAACATATATTTTTACTTTTTATATTAGTGGTAAACCAAATAAATAAGTTAATAGACGTAATTTAGATTCAAATAATCGTTCTTTTCCATTCCCGACCGTTCTTTCATACCGAATTTGCATGTAAAGTTCAATACCGCGGCTTAATGAAGATATTAACTTAAGTTATTCATAGAGTTAATCATTGAAGGAAATTTATGATCAAGAAATAACTCAGCTCGGAGCTCAGCTTACTGAACTTATGGAATATTAATTAAGTGCCTTGAGACTTACTGCTGATAGCTAAATAAAGGCAATTCAAGTAACAAATACATGAACCTCGAAGAAGGATCTGAATCCGCTTTCATCGGAAAATAAATAAATAAAATATTTTTAAAAGAGATAAAACAGAAACTGTAATATAAAAGACCAACAAACCGATTTCAATCATTTGGGTTGTTATATACAATCCAATTATATGCTGCAACGGACAAATACAAATACACGGTCATGCAAGTAGTAATTGGTTTATTAGTACCCCTTTTGAGTTTTAACACAACAAAGGAAGAATATCTACCACTTTTTGACCATTATAGAATAATTCCATGCTCAAAGTTTTCGAATAATTCATGTATCTTTTCTTCTTCGATTCACTTTGTCACAAAGAACTAATGCAATATCTGTTCTGGTACTGATCAGAAAACCATAAAGCATGAAAAGATAGAAAGAAAGCTAGCTCTTAAACTGTTTTCAATAAACAATACTGCTTTTAAGTTTCGTTGATAGTTATTACAATAAATGATTACATTTTAATCCTTTAAAAGAGCCTCATACCTACTCATACTCCCCTTCAGAGCCTTCTCTCATTCAAAACTAACGTGACATGTCTTCGGGAACAGCTAATAACGTTTCCATTAAGATTCTTGGAGAAATGTTTCCACATTCGTCACGCTTCTAATGATTCTTGTTCTGTCGTGTTGGAATGAATCAAATACACTAATTACAAGAAAGCAACTATATTTTTTAACAGTAAATAATTTGGAAGCGGACATTTCTGGAGTCAGCTGGTAGCTGAATGCGAAGTTTAGACCTAGTTTGTTTCTGTTTTTAAGTTTGATCCCGTTCTCGATTCGGCAATGAAATGGTACTATTAAAAAATCACTATCGATTACTGAGCTTGTGTTAAAAGCGTAGTTATTCGTTAGCTATTGATGAAATATTGTTCTAAATCGTGTCTCTGCAGGCACTGCAGGAATTAGCGTTATTGTCAGAGATTAGTGTCGGTTATCAGAGTGCCAACTTGATTCTTTCGGGCGTATCCCTACAGTTTTAGAAAGAAAACTGAAATCATGCTTTACTTAGATACACACATAGGTACATCATTCTTGCGTGCTCATGAACAATCTTTAACCAAGAGTATTATCATTGGCTTAGAAAATTTGTATTACAGGACTAATCTTTATTGATGTACACAAAATAATTTACGCTTGAAAAAAGTTGCCTTGTTTCTAATACAGTATTGTTTCTAAAAATGATTGCGGATAGCTTAAAATCTTAGCAGAATAACAAATGACAAATATTTATTAGGGGAAATGATTACAGTTGATAAATTGGGTCATTCGTCCAGCAAAAATGTCCTACCTTCCATGTGACACTGATTAATAGCCTGTATAGACACAGTGGCGAATGTTGACAACGTTGGACTCAAATACATCATCTTATTTGCTTCATTATTTCGACCATCAGTTTTGTAGTAACTTCTGAGTCCTGTATATTCCGGTATAATCGGTTTTATTGAATTGGACGATGGATTGAAATGAAATGAAATAATCAATTCTGTAAATATGATATTTCATCACTTTTACGTGTAATTTTGAGCTAGCTAACTGGCTAATGTTTGAGTAAAATACATATAAAACACGCCTGAACTTCTAGCTTTCTGTATTTTTCTCTACTAGCCTATTAAGCAACACGTTTACTGCTGACTAAACATATATTAAAAATGTGAAGAAAATACACAAGTAAAGTAATTTTCCCGCGAAGCATTTATCCGCAACATAAAATGTAGTTACACTTTGAAGATAAGAGAGAGAAGGAAGGAGAGGGAAGGAGTTTCATTTAGTTCAAGATAATTTTAGAACGAACGTTTGTGAAAATTATCGCATACTAAGAAGCAATAGCTTTCTTTATAGCACAAAGAAAGAAATCTGAGGAAAACTGATAAATTTAATCATGCTTTTTTTAAGGAGATAATCCTTTTTTTTTTAAACGCGTTATTTTTGATATCCATCGCTTCATTGTGTGTTATTTCTGTGTTGAGATGCTTCGCTATTTGCACTAAAACCGACGGTGATTCTCATACAAACAATCAGATGAAAGAATATATTTTGGTACTCGGTAAAACATACTCGTTAGCCACACATTATATTATTAATAAAGCACAGAAACTGAAATAATGGACAAATAATGTTGCAAAATGCGGTTGGGCTATGATTAAATCGTAGCCACGAATGCATTATGACCGTAAATCAAGCTAAATTCAACCATTCTGTATGTACATAAAGTTAATTACAGAAAATAAATTTATATTTACTTCATTAAATTACATTACCAAATTTCTGCTCTCATCTGCGAAGAATACCATTCTTAGGGTTCGTAATATAATTTCTGTTTAGTACAAATTAAGTTATGAGACCTCTTTGTTTGGCTGAATGTGTGGCAGAATAATGTATGCCTTTGCCATTAATTTAGGGGCTATGAGAGACATAAAGTGGAGCAGTCTAATAGAATCGCTACGTAATTGCGTTTTATCTAAGGTTTTATCCAAATGGCATGCGACGGCTCCTATTTGATAGCGTAATAAAAACGAAACAGTAATTCTATTTACTTCGAGCTGTACTTTTCTCAATTGTTTTATTTATGTGGCTTGAGCAAAGGCCGTAAAGCGTCTCGGAGGATCACAAAGTTGTAATTATATAGGAGTCTTTGTTCATTCATGAGTGAAAAGATACACACAGATACTTATAGGACAGTCCTCAAATTTAAAGTAAATTAGGCCACGGCAGTTAATTGGATAAGGATCGTGTTTACCCATCGACCGCAGTTTGAATACTACTTTTTTCTTTTTCATACAAATCTCTCCCGTCCACAGCTAGAGGCACATCAAAAAGAGCTTTTAAATGAAAGCAGAGTAAATTGCTGTGTTGTAGACTCGGATCAAAAAACGGCGTCAAAGCAAGCCGTGGTTTGGTATGCAACGCTGATATTATAAGTGGCAGCTAAAACCCGGCTCGCTTTGCAACAGTACAAGTATACGGATAACATCAAACATGGCTTGTGAAGGAACATCATACAACATGCTTTTTTCGTGTATTTTTTTTAACATGAAGGATTAAAGTCATGTGAAACCTATGTGTGGAAAAATGATATAGGTATATTGAAAAGTAGAATTTGATGAGCTGTTTGGTTTTCCATTCAGAATGTTATTGCAATTTCAGTTAATATTTAACTTTAAATAAATATTTTCGGATTTAGATTTGGTAATCTATACTTCTATACTAATATATAAATCTGAAGAGTTTGTTTGTTTGTTTGTTTGAACGCTTTAATCTCAGGAACTACTGGTCCAAATTGAAAAAATATTTTTGTGTTGAATAGACCACTCATCGATGAAGGCTTTAGGCTATAAACCATCGCGCTGCGACTAATAGCAGCGAAGATACAATGAAAAATGTGAAAAAAAACAGGGCAGGTATAAATCATAACTTATATCTTCTACCCACGGGGACGAAGTCGCGGACAACAGCTAGTATAATATATTAGTAAACTAGATTCAAAACTAGAAACAACATTTTCATAAGTGACTATTCGTTCAAGTCTTTCTAAAGCAGTATTCATACTGTTTTAGAAGCTACTGGCGTTGTAAATAATCATCGCCGCCCATTAACATTTGCAACAATAGGCGATTCGCTTTTGTCTTCCGATCTTTTGTCACCAAGAATATGAACGTCTGCTTCTGTCATATTTTGAAACACAATCCCGTTTCGCGTCTTCTTAGATACCCGTGACCTAGTAAATGGCTTATTGACATAACAAATAATATTATTTAAAAAAAAACTCTTTGTTTCGCATTTACATCTAATTTATAATTAAGTTTAGTAACGAAACAAGCAAAGACCGGACAGAGTGGAAAAACCTGCCCCACAGTGGAAAAGTAGCGGCTAAATAAAAATAAAATGAAAAAATAGTAAGGAAACGCTTTCAGACATAGTCAAACACACATACTTAAAATCAATTAAATAATATTGTCATCACAAAAGTGTAGTAAAAATAACCATGCTGCAATAAAGTGTTTCTAATAACAAGAGCGATTTAACACAATTACAAGCTCTCCAGCTAAGAAGTAGTCGATCAAATTATCGCAATAGCTAATTACTTTATAACGAACACCGCGTCGGCATGAGAACATTGTAAACAAACAGCGAAGGCGCCTAATAGCACAGCCCTAATTGGTAAAAACATTTTTGGGTGCGGATTTCAAAAAGTGGCTGTCATGTATTTTTGTATTGGCAATCTCTTTTAAAAACTATTTTATTGCCAGCCGTAATTAATGAATACCATTTACTTTCCAAAGGCTTAACTAGATTTTGTAAACGGTTGGAATTTAGTTTTATGGAAATAATTAAATTTTGATATCTGTTCGGTAATTGGAATTTCTAAAGAAACGTTTATATAGAAAAGGAACTTTAATTTATGTATTTTATTCTAATATTTTCAATCATGCAAAAACGAATCAATTATTTTCATAAGACATAATTACCAGCTAAATAACATTCCGAAAAGTACTCTCATTCATTTATCATCGTCATCCACATTCAGCTTGACAGCCAGATACCTTTGTACCGCAAAACTCGCGAAAAACACGCAAGCCTTGATATTCTAAACAGGAAGCGCGGGTGAGCTTCAAGTAACCTACATTATTAACCAAACAAAAGTTGTCGTGACCCTGCGTGAGGCCCGTGAGCCCCGTACTATCAGCCATCGAATTAACGTCCACAGTTGGTAAACAACCCTGAACCAAATCCTCGGAACCCCTCCCTCTTGCTCACTATGCATAACTTATGCTAATTCGGACTACAAGAAAATGTTGACAAGCTCTGTTTAGAGATTTTTCATCGTTTGAATTTTATGCATTTTTCGAAGTTATGTGTGCATCCTTAGAGCTCTAGTTATAGAATGTAAATATTTGATCATGATTAGGATACCCTTACCCGCATCTGGGTTAGGAATAAAATTTAATTAATGAATGGGGTATTAGTCGGGAAACAACAATGATTTATGCTTCTACACTGATACGATGTTTGTGAATCAGACGTCCAAACTACAAAACGTTCTACTAAAATTTCCATTTGATTTATTTATCCATTAAAACCTTTGCTAAAAATGACATTAAATAAAAAAAAACGGTTTATAAGAAGTAGTTTGCATTCTATTTTTAAATAACGAATCTAACTATAAATACAAGTTGGCAGTATTTTCGCGACACAGCCCCGTAACAAAACATTTTTAAAAAGAAGGTTCGTATCAGAGTGACAGACACACATCACCGGTACAAAGGCATTGTTGACTTTGTTTTTCGCGTTTCCTTTCATCTGTATACGTTGTGAAAAAATAAAAGGGTTCCAACAATGGCGTCGCGAGCGCACATCCCCTCGCTTTTTTATTTCAGGTGTTCTTCAGGCGGTGAAGACTTTTTCTTTATTGCTTTATGCCTTCATCTTGTTATTGTTTTTACTTTTTAGGAAAATAGCCAATTTTCTTCCACATTTAGTGTTTCAGCTACATACCTACTTCACCATCACCCTGAGAAATGAATAAACTTTGCTATTGCTTATCTGTTGAGTCGGTTTTCGGCACAGGGAAAAGGAACATAGGTTAAAAGGGTGTTATCTGAAACTTTCACGTGACATTTGATTTCGGTAAATACATCACGAGGTCGCGAGGAAAATGTAAACGCATTTTACGTAGGTATCATAAGAGTTTGCCAACACCAATTTTGTAGGGAAACGTATATTTTATTTTTTTCTTGTTTGAATATCTATTCTGCGAAACTGTGTACGGGCTAAAAATATCTCGTAGAATACACAAGGGGTGGTTCAGTGTTCCAAATGGGGTGAAAACCGCCCCACAGAGGCACGGGTCCGGACCATACGTGGATAGGAATAACATTTTCGGGTTGATTTACCATTTCTGATATGATTTGCGTCTTTTTTTGATCTTTATCATTTGATTTTGTAAAGGTCATCGTTTGTAAAATTAAAAAAGGTAAAAGGTCCTTTATTGCATTAAGATTTTATGTGAAAATTTGTCTAGTATGTATTGTATATTATATCGCGTTCAGATACGATGGATCGATCCGACACTTGAATAAAGTACCTTAAGAACCTTTAGTTTTACCTGTCTTTTCGAATAAGTTAACCTATAAATGTGGCGAAAATCATGTCACAAATTTAATAACAATCGTAAAACAGTAGGTAACCCTTAATAAATAAATAAACTGGTATCGCGCTCTAACTCTCTTAATTACCCTTGCTTTTTTCTGCGATACAGCGTGTGTGTTAGTTGGCTTTATGTGTATGTATGTAGATACAATACAAACAGTTTTTTAGCCATCCCGGTCTTTAATTTCCAGTTTAATTCGTTTTCGAGAATTGCTCTCATAGAACTTGTTGTGGAGTTCAAAGTGAATTCTAATGTAATTAAATGTAGGTTATGCTTACATGTAACTGAAAATCTTTTAACAAATATAAAAAAAAATTGGAGTGGAATGCATTTCATTACGTACAAAAGATTTATTTAAAATATCGGATGTTGTGTAAATTGAGAATAGTGTTGAAATAAAGTATGTATGTCTGTAATACGTCGAATAAAAACATCCTGTAAACACATAAGATTCAAATAGGAATCTCGAAATATTCGGCCATTGACATAGTAAAGACAACAGTTTCATTTAACGTTTTAAAGCATCAAAATACTTGCTGCGAACCTAATTATTAAACAATGAGCATTTAATACCAGCGTATCAGCGTGCGTCGTGATCTGCATAACAATGCGAGTCCTATTGTAGTCGCAGCCCTGCGAGCTGTCACCCTGCCAGAATGTAATCATTGTCTAAGCTAATGTTTATTATACGCGTGGTCTAACCTAACCTCAAAATGACAGTGACAGTTGACTTTTTAAAATCGTAGATTATTGCTGTTGTTGTTCGTATTCGGTTTTAATATTCTCTTTTTTTTCTTTCCCTATTAATCTAATCCCTTTTAATTCTAATTATATTCACAGTTGGAGATATTCCAAAAATAAGTAAAACTTTGTGGAAAAATGTTGCCAAATTATGTGACGTAATTAAAAAATGTGTACCAGAAGGAAAGTCGATTTATTATTTAAATTCTGATATTTAGAGTTAATTAATATTGTTCAATCGTGCGTAGATGCGAAATTATGCGTTGTTAATCTATTTACTATTTAATTTTAATATACGGTCATGAATTACTCACTACATCGTTTTGTTCATATGAACCACAAATGCCCATTATAAAGTATTTGGTGTTTTTATTAGTGCATGTAATTTTAACTGAAACCCTCGAAAGCCTGTCTACATAGATTCGTTAATGCATTGTATATCTATTCATTTAAATCAAAAGCATCATGCTTAAATAAACAATTATATTTAAGATAATATCGAATTGCATTTATCCTCCCACTTGTATCTGATTTATCGTCTGTCTGTATGACTAAAGAATTTATAATGAGTCAGTGACATTGGTTATTTTTCATACTTACCATGTTTATATCGGACATAAATCTTGATGGCTTATGTTTTGTTTAGATTAAATTACTTATTTGTCGATAAAAATAAATACTCTTCTTTTCTCTGAATACAATTGCCAGGGTATTAAGAATGATTCGTCTTTGCATCTTGGATATGATATTATTTATTTGAATCATTTTATCTACCACTTACTAACACCGTACAAACTCATACTTAATAGTATACAGGCCCTTGCCGTTAGTGTTCACAGATCTTCGCTTAAAAAAATCGTTACTTTGTACACAAAAACTTTTACTTTTAGTGCCAAGATAAAACAAAAAAAAACCTTATAAACAGCCAACGAACTTCCATTCAAAATAAGAACAAAAGAAAATCACGTTATGATCCCAATGCAATCCCATATTTTTATTTCTTATCTTACAGATCTGATAAAAACCTTTTTATATAGACCCTCTTTTCATTGCATGTGCCCTTTGTTACAAAGAGGTCTGCGGTCTTCAGTCACGGGGGGTGGCATACAAGATCTCTCGGTCTCTACAAGAGTTTCTTTGTGGACGACATGCGGAGAATATACTAAATATTTATATGTATGTATCTCTTGTACAGTGTACATACATTGTGACTTTACCTCTGGATACAATAAATTTTATCTATAACTTCTATAATATGTAGGAGTAATTTATAGAGTTAATTTATACTTTGAAAATAACGACAGAATGAGCTATTTAGAATCGATTAGTTACGCTCTGACAATGCCATAAGCAAAAGGAGATCCGTTTTGTTCATACCATACATTTTAGGATATTGACAATCGCAAACACTGGAACATTTGCACTCACGATAATTTCACAATTATAGTCACTTTTTTTGTCTACTTGTGCAATCGTATTTCTAGTTGAATTTCCTCTCAAACTTTTTTAGAAAACCAATTTCAATAACGTTTTCCTTTTATTCGTTTGAGTATCGATTGACGCATGGAATGAACGGAACTGAACTGTTTTCTGATAAACTTGGGTACATTACTTGTTTTTTTGAAAAGTGGAGAATAGAGTCTGTTAAACATCCCCGGTACATAAAGAGCAAGGAAGAAACTTGGGTGGGCTTAATTCAGTAAAAGTCTGACGCTCTCTGCCGCTCAAACCCAAGCAGGAGCAGTCATTTTAAGATTTCCCATACCAAAAAAAGAGTTTATTTATCATAACTAGTTTGAAGAACCTCCTGATGAAATTAGAGATTAAAAACTGTATCAGTTTTGGATATTTGAGGCCCTTCTCAAAAACGAAAGCCAGAAAACAATTGCTTTAGTGACGTTCCCAAATAGAACGTATGAATTGACACTGACAAAAAGTACCAAGGGTGTTATTCTGCTCCGGTCGTTCTGAAATACGGGTCTTATTCTCAAAATATGAAGTGGCCGGAGAACTGCTCGTATTTATACTAATATATAAAGCTGAAGAGTTTGTTTGTTTGTTTGAACGCGCTAATTTCAGGAACTACTGGTCCAAATTGAAAAAATCTTTTTGTGTTGAATAGAACATTCATCGAGCTATAAATCACGCTGCGACTAACAGGAGCGAAGATACAATGGAAAATGTGAAAAATCAGGGCAGGTATAAATCATAAGTTATATCTCCTACCCACGGGGACGAAGTCGCGGGCAACAGCTAGTTAAGGATGTACGGCGTCCACTTTCACACACACAAAGGTTTTCCCTGTGTGTACCTACGTAGCAACACTACCAACACATATTCGTATGTTATTCGCACCACACTAAGCCACTTCATTTATTTGCACACATTATGCAGGAGAAAGTGTTGTAGTTCATATTCGCCGCCAGGTTTCGCCCGCGGTAGGGCACAGTGAAAGCTTATTCAGCTCGGCTGACTAACAACAATAAATACGAATATTATATACTCACAACGACCTATATTGGGTACAACTGTATTTTTAAAGGAAAAATGTCACTTTTCCTGGTTTTATCCCACGAACTGTCTAGTTAGACGGTTGAAATTTTCAAAAGATGATGACGTATTTCAGTTGCCGCTAGGACAATAAATAGGTGCATAAAATGAGGTTAAGCAGCAGTTGTTTCGGTCATAAATTTGTTTGTTTATCTTTAGCCTTTTTGTTTGGAACCCCGGGTTTACGTACGTATTACGAGTTCAGTTTTTATTAAATGTCTGATGCTAAATGGCTACAGAATAATAAACGCTTTTCAGAGAGTGGTTATTTTTTCTCTTTTCGAATATATATATTTCGAAATAACGGTTTTATCATCCGTAAAACCAATTAAATAGGAGATGATGAAGGTCACAGCGTCCTCGATAAGGCTTCAACCGCTTTGACCCATTCTGGCGAATCCTTAAATTCAATATACCCAAATTGAGTTTCCCTTAATTGTAAGGGGTAATCGATTTCTGTTACTGGCAAATTATATATCGACGAGTTTGCATTATTTATTAATAATGATGAATTGTTTAGTACCAATCCGAGTCGTGTTTAGAATTAATTAGAGCTTAATTAAATATTTGATTTATATTTCATGCTACGCTTTTACAGAAGTTAAATAATTAACTGGATTAAGAATACCTTTTTCTAGACCGTATTCTTTATTGAAACATTATTTTCTTCTAAAAAATAAAATACACACGCTATTACACAGTAAAATCAGCAAATATTCTCGATGAAGAAATCAGAGACAAAAAGTATCATTTTTTTTAGCACCTCTTAGATTTTTTTTTCTTCCAATTAATATAGTACTTAAGCTAATCATTTACTGCCTCTTAGTACTTAAATCTTTACAACTACGAGGATACAAAGCACCTCGGGACGGTATATCCCGGGGCGGGCGAATTTGTCCTGCCGTTGTACAGCGTAGGACTTGATAAAGAGCATTGTCTTAAGTAATCCCCATTAACGCGCTGACAAAGGGCGGATTATGTTCCGATAGGGATCGCTACGGACCCTCTTAAGGTTTATTGCGTTAATTCAGAATGAGATTTTTTTTAAGAATTTGATAGTTTTTTGACATGACAAAGGTTGTGCGATGAGCACGATTGTTCGTCCTTCACCTGAGTGTAATTTATAATCTATAACTTGCTGCTATATTAATGTATTTACATATTTAATTATATTTGGGAAAACAAACAACACAAATTACATTAATTAAATAATAATAAATTAAATAATTAAGTATCCAGAACTATATAATAAACGGCATTTGAGGCTAAATGCCGTTATTAGAAAGTTGTTCGTAAACATAATATTATTTAGCTAAAATTAATTATTTATTTAAACTGATATTCATAAATCAGCTTGACATTAATTTTCTTTTAAAAGGACTTTAGACTTCGGAATGTTACTTGACATTATTAATAATGTAAGATCGTGTGGAGTAAACTTGACGAACCCGTAATTAATACAACATTTTGGTCTTAATTATACGCTTCGTCTATTGGTTATTAACTTTAACTGTTGTAATTGGATACCAAATTGAATTTAAGTTTGGAACAAGTACTACGATGAAACAAACATGAAAATTTCACTAATGAAAGAGATAAAGCTATATAGGCTGATAGCGCTATCCTTTTTTAATAGTATCGTACTATAAACTATGTTACTGGAACTAACTCAGAAGTTAAACTGTAACAATTAAGCTAACTCTACAAAGACAATTGAAATATTATAAGTTAGATGTGTGTTTTGAGAATTGTAATAATTTAAAGTTTGTAGCTATATTGTATCTCAAATAGTTTCAGAAGGATTTATGTAACGATTTATTTTTCCTGGTTTTTATGAAATTGAGTATGTTTTCTTGAAAACTTAAATGAATGAAGTATTAAAATCAAAAACAAACCCTAGTTTTTCAGATAAAGACAATAGTTCCTTTGCATTTAATGTATGTATCATAGTTTAATCATGTTCCCGTTTTGGCAACATACTTTTAGATTCATAATTAAAAATCGTCTATTTTGGGTTATGAATGATTTAGATTTTTATCAAACTATGTTTGTCGAATTAATTGTTATTGAAAAACAATCTGAAATGAAATAAAATCATTGTAAATAAATAATGAATCATTGTATTTTGACCTTACCTTATCCAAAATTATTTTATCTCCAGCTATTCCATAGACACACAAGAGTACTTTATCCCCCAAATCAATTCCATTCACAGCCATTTCCTTTGAAGAATTAAGTTGACATACATATTGAATAGAAATAAATAACTTGGATTTACGGTTATGATTCCAATTTATCTTATGAGTAACATAACTAGTCCGGAATGCGACTGAACGAAATTAAACAACAATACATTTCTTGCGTGTAATAAATAAGGGCATGTGTGGTAAAGTTGACATCTTTGAAGTTAGATGTTACACAGTGAGAGTGAGATGCGATTATACACAGACGCTGAAGTGCAACAGTGATGGCGCTATGATGTGGCCCACTTTGGAAGGGTCTTATTATGTTGGCTCTTCGGTATTAGTTTGAGTATCGTACACAGCGCCATATTGGAATTACAATTCTGTCATGTTCCATATTCTGTAATATTGAGAGAATCGTACAGTTTTCTTAGATCACAATGCTAATATATTACTTGAACACTGCTTCCAAGAGAATATTATTCTTATCTATCTAGTGATATCAATAATTCAGTTTGATACAAACGTAGGGGCTGATATTTTATATTTAAAGTATGATCTAGTTGTTGTTTTCAGCCTAAATATATATATTATATTCAATGTTTTACGAAAGTTATTTGGTCCACACGAAGAAAAAGCTTTAAAGATTTATAAATAATATTTTTAACATAGTATTTTAACAATATTGTGTTAAAAAAACCTTTGGAATAAATTTTGACATTGTTCCGTTAAGGGAACAAAAACAAAACACTGTTAAATTAGCGATGCAAACCAATCAGTTGCGAAGTAGAAAAAGCTCATTAATCATTGATCAGCGTCAGATTTTTCCCGATATTGCTTCGTAACTCTAATACTGTTTAATTGTAGAAAAAACCGAAATTACTTAAGAGTGTCGACCGTTACGACGAAAGTCGTTAAGGTGCTGCGCAAACATGGATACTTTTTGTAGCCGACAGACTCGGGAAACTGTAGTTGATGTGTCATGTATAGGTGATTGGATTCAGTTTATGTATGCGCAAGTAGTGAACGATTTACGATTTTGTAATAAAATCTTGCTTTAACACCTAAAAAATGTTTTAAGAACTTCCGCCACTCAGGCCCCCAAGATAAAAGCTTCAACTTAGTTTCGAACCACTGAATTAATGTAGTTAAAATTGTAAGTTTTGAAACAATAAATGTTTTTTTCTCATTTTTCTCCATACTGGTTCTATAGTCAAGTAAGTAATAAATGATGCAACGGTTTATTCACGCGTATTTATCGGGAGTTCCCGACTGGTTTCGGACCCAACCGGAGAAATTAATCATCTCCTCAATAGTTACTATGAAAAAGATACAAAAGTGTCCACGTTTGCGCACTACCTAAGACGGTCAATGTAGAACGAAAAGGTGTATGTCGCGTGCTGGTAGCTCATCAAGCAGGTTTGATGTTACAGGTTTTATGCCGATTGATTTATACTGAAGATTTCTCATCTACTACTACGCTAAAGGTATGATTATAGACGTAAAATTCAGGCAAATGGTGTAAAACTTACCGAAACACGAGGATAGCCAATCAGAGAAATGTAGGATTGGAGATATTACCAGCCTATAAATATCTCACTAATTGGCAGCGTCTTTTCCCATGTACAAATATTGAGTATTAGTCACCATGCTGTTAAGATTATCTTTCATCAATTTTCAAAAAAACACTTTTTGCGACATTCTGCAATGAAAATAAATAACGGACCTTTCATTAGAAGCCATGAAAGCCACTGACAATGCTGTTCTCACGACCAGTCTCTACAAAATTGTCATCAAACAAGGAAGAAATAAATCTTCCACCTGCGGATATTACCCGGCAATTTCTTGTAAAAGGAAATGGATGAGGTAATAGCTAACAGCACCTGTATTATACTCGTGAAGTAGGTTGCTGTGGGAGCGAGACCCCGATATGGGAAATGTAGGGTACTGTCTCGCTCCCACGCTCTCAACAAACTTGACGAACTGAGAGGTGGAAATTTGACAGCTATTCTTCTACTGCCGGTTGTCATAGTGAATTGGCAAGTCTCCTATAGTTTTGTATTGACTATTATGTCCGTGACCCCGTCTCCAACACTTTAACTACTTGGCACGTGTTTCCTTGAATTTCTTTTTAGTTTTCTTGCCATTTTCTACTTTTATAGTTATGGGTTACTTAATTACGTTTGATGTAACAGTTTTATTTTTGTTTCGCTTTTGATTTCTCGTGCTTTATTTGTGGAACATAGTAGTTTTGATAATATGAGTTTAAGATCAACGATTTCATAGTTAGGTTTAAACATTTGATAATTAATTGAGTAGGTACACCTAAGTTTACCTATCACTCATATTTTCAATAAATGATCTATGATTTGATTTAAAAAGGTAATTCTGTTGTCTGTAGCTATTGTAAACACCAGCTTACGATTTACCAAAACTTTAACGTTTACAAGGAATTTTCAGCTTAAAAACTGTCCAAGTTCCATATGACCTACGTGTGCCAGTTTTGAGTTTTAATCTGTGTAATTATCTCTCGTGTCGGTACTTCACCTTTGGCTGGAATCTTCCTTTTTATGCTCCCGTAATTTTCAGCTGATACGTCTGTAGCCATTGAAATATATGTACCTATATGTAATAGCAGAATTGCTGTTCGAGATTACTATGGTCTAGAAACAGAACAGGTCAGGAGTTTGATAAACTTAATACTTGTGTTTGACCTAGATATTTGTTAGTCTATTTTTGACTCACAAAAATCTATTTTCTATAACTAGCTACAGATCAATACAGAACTTTAAATTACAAGGACCATAGAAATCGAAGTTATTGAAATATGTAGGTGGTTGTCTCCTATTAAAATTACTGGCATTAAATATTAGTAGAATACCATTTATTCATCTAAAAGAAAAACTAACAAGGCTGGTGTTTCAATCATCTGATATAGATGTTAGAAACCACTAATGATGATGAGGATTAGAGAATCGTATAAGGATTTCAGAGAGGCCTTTGCAAAGCAGTGGTAGACACTGAGCAAAAAAAAACGATTTCCAGTTGTTATAGATGGGTATTATGGGTAGGATAACTAGGTAACCTAATTTTTGTTGACGAACTTCTAGTTAATCACTAACGCCTTGTGTGTAACCTACATACCGGGAGTCCGTTGCGTGACTCCTCATTGTAAGCACCGCTTCCCGTGATCAGCTGGAATCCGCAAGCCGCGATAGTTTGTTACAGAACTTTAAATGGAACACACCCTTTTGTTTTATTGTAATGTGTCATTAATCTCTGGGAAGTGTCGAAGGTTAATGTTTAGGGGCTATTTACCTAGCATATAGCAGCCATCGTTCAAAAGTTGGCCAGTTAAATATCTAAATGCTACATGGATCTTTTTGGCATAATAGACAAGAACCTTGCAAATCGTAAGCCAACTATTCATTGAAATTACAGAGTAACCACCGAACTCCACTGAAACCAAACATTTTCAATCAATTAAAACGAATTTCTAGCCAAGAATAATAGAGAGCACAAAAGCGATACCGAGTTTAAAGATATTTCACGAATCCCTATTCTGTTTGAAGCGAGGACTGCACGAATGCCAGAGATAAAGCTACACAGACAAATTGCTCCAGTCTTGTTGGACAACGGAAATGAGATAGCTTTAACCCTTCAGAATAAGGATTTATCATTCGGTACGCTATCGCTTTAATCGCGTCGTATTGTTCTATTCAATTGGGATATTGAATGGATACCTAAATAAACATTTAACTCTTATTTATCTTTGATTACTTTAGCTATATTCAATTCATACGTTACAATAGAATTTCTGACGATGTAGAATTTATTCAGCGCATAAAAAGAAAAGGCTGCATCGTACTGGCCATTAATAAGTGGACAACGTTCTAAACACATAGTGGCTAGGCTATAAAGTCGTGAAAAAGAAATACGAAGCCACAGTGTAAAATATTGTTGAGTATTCAGCTTAATGTACTGACAATAGCTACACTGTGTCGTTCCGCAACATTAGGTTGGGTGAAAACAATCTTTATTTGAGATCGGTAACGTTTATGGATTAGACATCATTACTCCACATTGTGTTCGTAAAAGGTAATTTCCATGAGAGGAATTCTAGCTTTTACCTTAATCTAAGTAAATAAAACTCGGGTTTTATTGGTTTACTCCGAAGTGCTTCGAACTGTTTGTATGAAAGCCCTGTTCAAATAAATTTACGATTATTGTTCAATTGATTTTGATTGTTGAATCGAACCCCATTTTTGCCTTAGTAGATCCAGTTGTAGAGTCCTTGCAGTTTTAGATTTCTACACTGGAATCTGAAATCACTAAAAAGTTCTAAGCTGGCGTGGTAATCAATGTCTGAATTTACCCTATATGGGAACTTAAGAAGAGACCTACACCCAGCAAATTAACGACAAAATCTGTTTATTTTTCCAAAATTTTGTATTATTATTATCACTTAAATATTAAGTCATTCTATATTTATAAGTATATCTACTGTTGCAAAATATTTGTTTTAAATTAAACTTTACAAATACAATCATCTGAATTCTAATTTATTTCCATGGCAGCACTGTGAATTTACGCTAAAATACTTACTAAATAATTCAACTCAAGCGTGCCACAGCATAAAAAAACAGCTACAGACTATTGAACACTTAATGTATTGTCGTTCTGACAATAGCTACTCTATGGCACTTTCCGGTACATTACGTACAGTGGAAACCAGTTTTAGAGAGTGCCAACGTGTACAGCCTAAATGTAATTTATATAAGCCGCGAAATTTGTGTGTAAATGTAATTTAATGAAACGTTTACATTCGATTGTATTTATCGCTTTGCGTCCGTTATTAAAATAGGTTTTAATCGGAATATGAATATATTAAAGTATCCTGCCATTCATCCAATATTATACCCACGAAAGTTTGTATGTATCGATGTGTGTGCTTCTTTCAAGCTAAAATCACTGAACGGATTTAGACGAAACTTGGTACACAGATAGTTTTATCCCAATTTTACGGTCTAGCTAGCTAACAGCTAGTATATAAATATAATGAATCGATACCCTGCTATAAAAATAAAGTCAATTTATATTATCTAATGAAATAATTTGGATTCAAAACATTTCAATTACCAAAAGATTTTTCCCGGAATCACCTTGTAATTATTTACAGCAAAACTTTTCTCATTTACTTTTCTGATAAGGCTTAAGTCGTAATATTTAATTAATCCCTTTAATTAAAATGTCGTTTGCAGTCTTAACTTTTTTCTGAACTAAGCGGGGTTTGACTCTGTCATAAATAAAACCACATTCACAAACAAAAAGATGATTTAATATTTACCTTCGTTAGACTATTTTTTAAACACAAGCTGGCTGTGGTTTTCTCATTAAGATAAACAGATTTAGATGTTGACTTTATAATAAGCATAATATTAAAAAGATAGTAAACACCTGGGTACTACCTTTATAAAATGTACAATTGTACTAATTCATACTTATTCTTCAATTGTTTTTGTAAGTAAGTTTTTGTAAGTAATCTTTTTTTTCATCTCAGTTATTTTGCAGATGCATTGTGACAGACTTACTAAACAAATCCAATAAATGGAGTTTTGACATTCAATATTGTACTTATACAAACTTATGAACAGACAATGCGTCTGGAAAATGAGAGCAAATAAATTTGTTTTTAACAAGAAACAAAACTACGACATTTTTCTTGTTTCGTCTCGGAATACAAAATTCCTTTTCCTCAAAATCCTATTTCATTTTATTTTGGTAAAAATTTTCCCTGATCCTAACAGTGCTACAAGAATTTTTCTAAACGATTTTGACATTCCGACAGAATTTTTCCTCAAAATGGCTCCTTTGTAAACGTCAAATAGTTTGAAATGGAACTTGGAACAATGCGTGGAATTTCGTTCTGCACATAATAATTTCTGTTAGTCCTATTACTTTACTTAATGCTTAACTTTTGTACAGTGGAATCTTGTACCTATTGTGCCTATCTACGTGCAATGTTCATAGATTTATCTTTTCTTACGGCTTTATAAATTTTCGCGGCGCGGTTCACGATTGAGACGAAACATCTGAGCAAAAAATCATTTTTTTAAGTGCCATGATTCTTTATACGCTATCGTGTTTCAACGGTGTGTCGCCTAATCACTCTTGGACTTTCACCTCCCAAAGAAAAACTAGCAGGTGAGACGGCGCTCTACACACTGTAACGTGGCATCTCTTTTCCTCAACTGCAATAATATCAATTTAAGACGTGATGAGAATCGTCTGGACTGGCTTTTGTGTGTTCGTCAGCATGAAGTTTTATACCACATGTGTGAATATACGGCTCACTTGATATAATTAACTTTCCGCTCTCGTCGTCTTGGGCTATAAAAGCCGCTGTAAAAGGACTATAAACGCCTAAGAGATCCCTCAGTACTTCTTTAATTTAACCGCGTCGCTTTTCGTCTTCATTGATAGCTTAAAAGCGTACGAGTATATTGCCTCATAGTATTTGAAACTCTGTATGGTCAGGGCTAATTTTTATTCCTGGAATTTGTGTCTCTCTGATATTATTAGCTACAGCGGCTATTATTGAGGTTCCAAAAAAAAGCGTTGGCAAATCAGATGCAAGTGGAGGTTGCGAGATGAAATGACCTGGCTTCATCCTTATCAACCTGTTCTATTGCGGCTTCCAAAAGGGATAAGTTGAAGAAGAGTCTACAGACTTTTCCAACAGTGGAATATTTTAACCCAGATATAACGACAATAATACGTTGAGTTTAACTTTTATTATAATTCGGAACATTTCTCCTAACAGTAATAATTTTGTACCCACCTTGGCCAATAAAACTCCACGATAAAACGTGTCAGTAATTACCTCCTACAATACAGCTATTATACCCACAATTTTGGCACTCTCCTCAATAAGAGTTACCTTCGCTCCTGGCTCGGTACACGTGCCGCTTTCAGTAGTTGACCTAATTAACACCGCGATATTTGCGTTACATCCAACTTCTACCGGCAAAAAATTTGTAAGTGGAATCCCAAATGTAATTTTTCAAACGAACAAACTTTTGGAAGTTGTTTGGAACGAATGTTAATCATGTAACGTGGAAAGCTGTCCGACAATTCGACATTGGTTTAATCAGAGGTGTGTCGTCGGCCGCCAGTGGCCAGCGGCGGCTACAATCGTGAAATTCGTTTATGAGTCCCTTGATATCATCCAGGCATACCATTTCGGAAGCTTTCGGGAGCATTCGGAATATTTAACGTGAGTTTCGGACATAATCCTGACGCCGCCTCATCTGGCAATAAAATGAAATGAAGGTGACGTGTGAAGGTTTCACTCTGGGATTCGACTTTTGCTGTCGTTGCCAAATGATTTATAAAGGCTTATTGCTTTGCAGAAGGTACCACGCTTGAACCCCGTCAAGCGTGGTGTCCTGAACTCCTTGTTTGGAATAAACACTAAGATTGCAATTCTTTAAGCATATTTTATCGTTTTAAATGTTTTGAAGATGACTTGTACTCGGTCAGCATCATTGGCCAGAGTATCTGAAATAGCTGATTGTTGCAGCACCGGTAAATTTAATTACTGCAATGTCTTTGATGGCTGCTAAGACCTATAGCTGCACGGCATTCTCTCCACACCCAGATAGACAACACAACAAGGAGAAAATTGAGCTCCTATTCATAAATATGTCTGTCAAGACGTCGTTGCATGACAGTGATATTATAATTCTACTCCGAATAGACTGTAGACGGTACTTGTTGTGCCGAAATAATTTAAGCCAGTTTTAAGACCCGCAGCAATTACATTTAAATTACGTTTCTGTTTTGTTTCGCGACAAAAGTCAACCGTCTGCGTTTATTGTGTTTTTATTGTTGAAAAGTATTTGCTGTTACAATGAGTAGGGCTTTTACTAAATCAATACTGAGGAGTAAGATGTTCATTTGTTAAAAAGTATTGACTTTTGTCGTTTTTGTTTTTTAATGTGAACGTTTATATCACATGTTTTTAACCACATAACCTTCTTTACAATTTCCACTTTTAACGATTGGTAAGTTGTAACTATTGAATTTTGATGTAGATTGTTATCTATAATGTGATTAGTAGATTAGTAAGAACGTTAGATAATTTTGGATATAGGTCTGAACCACATAACTAAGCTTCAAATGACGTGTTTACAATGATAGGTTAATCACGTGGGCTCGACACGATGCACTATTAATTCATTCACATATTTCTCCCATTATCTCATCATTCATACACTATCATTAATCTTTTTGCCTCTCATACCTACGCTTATATCCCGCCTTTGTCTGATTCGACATGTTATTAATTAAAAGCATGATCTTATGTATGAATTACATTGTATTTATAACATACTATGTATATGTGACCGCGGGCCTGCCCGCTGCGGGAACTTCAAATTGGGATAAGAAGAAGATGTGTTAATCCTGGTTATAAACTATCTGTATACCAAGTTTTGTCTAAATCCGCTTGGTGGTTTTTGCGTGAAAGAGGAACAAACATCCATACTTAAAAACTTTGGCATTTAAAATAATAAGGATGTAATATTCTTTCTTCAAACCTAATTATGATAATGTCTAGTTCCTAAGCCAGCCACTTGGACCTGTAAGTAGGCCATTTTTCTGTTACAATTCAGATTGTTTTGTCGGAACCTGTGAATTATGTTTATTACATACAAACAATAATGAGAAAAGTTACTCGAATTTTGTTTGTCAAACGAATTAGGAACAATGGAGGTTGGTGTTTTTTGAGACCTCAATATAACCGTGAAATTATGTACTTATTTAATTTATTGTAAATTAGAAAAGTTTCTTGTCAACAAATAACATGTTTATACGATTATTTAATTTATTTCATTGTTTCAATAATATTTTTGTTTGAAATAATTATGTTTATACATGTTGCGTGTTATTTAAGTGCTGAACTTTTCAAATGACTTTCTTAATGGTTAGCAATATGCGTGCATTAAGGAATCATTTACAATTGGTTGAACTTTGAACTCGGGAGTAATGGACTGTAGGACAGATTTAACTGCCTTAAATAAAACGTAATAAACTTTAGACATTTATTTTAATATAGTGCTTGTATTATTTTTGTCGAAGAACAAGCATTGAATAATCCAATGAGAAGAACCAAAGTAGTATCTATGTAATTAAAACGTGAAAGCCAGTATTAGTACTTATAGCACTTTCAATCGCGAAAGAAAGGAACGTCTATCAAAATTAAAATCTATAGTTTATATATACAGGCCTTAATACTAATGATACCAGGTATGTAGTTTCAAAATGCAAACTGTCATTATTAGTGGGAAGAATCGGCAAACTCAATGAACTTATAAAATACCAATAAAAAAAAATACGAATACTATTACGTCAATAGCAAAACCATAAAAAACATTCACTACAAAGTAAAACACACAAAATTATGTCAGAAAGATAGTTTACGCGAAATTCGACATTGAACCGTCAGCAACATACAAGTCATTGTAATAGAATCAGCCAATAGATAGCGCAGCCGAGGCAATTTATGCGTGCTGTGAAAAATGATCAGTTTCCGCAAAATACTTGGTTCCTTGGAACGAAAATGGGCTTTATGTTTTTCTATAGCCTTGTGCAAAGTAGAGCTTCCTTATGAAAACAAACTTATTTATGGTGAAATATTGGCAAGTTTAGTGTAGAAATTCGATTGACTCGTGTTTATTGAATGAATTATTTGTGTCTTATTTGGTGGTGTAATAGTTGTGACATGGGATGATATGACTCTTTACTATATCAATGCTTGCCGTTCGGCCAAAATAAAATAAATGAATTAGTGAAAGGATAATCTGAACTTATAATTTTAAAGTCTGTTATAACAATGATCCTAGTGTTTCCTATGGAGAGCAGCATGAACTTTTTGGCCAACAATGTTTTTTCCCCTATGTCAGTTCTTAGATAATATTATAGAATATCACCCCACTGAACATGGATCTACCCTAGCTTAGTACGTCTTATACACCTATACACCTTCGAATCTCAGTCTTTCAATTACGAGGAACCTTGGTGATCCCTTTAAATCCGTTTTATGTTAGACAGATGATATGGGCTAAACCTAAGCCAGTATAAAAATGGCTTCAGTGATTTGCAGAGCATCAGCATGCGGTAATCTTCGCATTGATGTGTACGACTTCATTTTACAGTTTAATCAGGGATATTAAAGGATCAATTTGCCCTAATAAGACAGACGGAAATCACAATCTTGTGAAAGTCTGAACTCGCATCCGTCTGCAACTAGCCATTTAGTATGTAATCCAAACTTGGCACACCGATACGATAATAAGTTCAAAAATGTCGATAGGTAAATGATTTCTGGACTAAGACTTTCAAATCGAAAACATAGCTACACAGCATTACGTCCTGTTTGTTCCAATGATGGTGCTATATTAAATTATGTAAATAGACAACTGGCCAATAAATAAAACTTCCTGCAATAAAAAAACACAAATAACTCAAACGTCTATAAATAAAATGCAGTTACTCATCCTTTGCGAGGTCTTTGGACCGAAAAGTTAGCAGCCACGAACCCACAAGTTTATTAAGTAACACATATGACTAATCAAACCAGTAGCGGTATTGTTGCGTCGCCAGTCGTCTGGAAAGGGGTCAGATGCCGCCCCACTGCCTCTCAATCCGCGTATTTAAGCCTGTTTAGACTAATGTAGGGCGTTTACAATACAAAGTATAGCTTCATACAAAAACACCTGTTGTAGGGTAGGCAGTGGCAGTAGCTTACATGCTTTCGTATAATCCCTATTTTTCAATAGATTTTGGTAGTTAACATTGCGCGTAATGTTTGACTGCTTAACTTAAGTATGACTGGTGTGTTTCTGATTCATTTGTTAGGCGACAACGATTTTTTCTCTCAATCTTCTGTAAACCTAGCTGTCTCAATGCATGTCATAATGACTTCTCATACTTATTGCGGTTTCGGTAACATACTAATATTATTTTCATACGCATACGGTAGTCAAACTTTAATTAAAAATGTTATAAAAATTATCTACACATTAAGTAGCCAATTGAAGGTTAAACAACTCATAAATAACTTTACTAATCGGCGTTGCTTGATTATTAAATTAATATTTATGTTATAGATACCAAACACACGAAAAGGAAACGTCTTTTCACACGAAACACTTTTAGAATTTAGCTATCTCACGCAACTAGAGGCAGCCATAAAACCAAATTAAAAACACGTATTTTTCAGACATCAGACATTTTTATACCTGTTCATGAACTTGATTGCCTACCACCACGTCTTAGTAACAATATCACTGTTCTTGTTGAAAAGAGACGGCACGCTACACCGTGAAGTGCGCTGTCCCACTTGCACACTTACAATAAAAATACTTTAACACGTTTTGCGGCTTCCAGAAAACTTTATTCAATTATATTTCCATGAGGCAAATATTAATAATATTTTTTATCTTTTCCAGGTACGAATGCATCTATCACCATTTCAGAAAAGGATAATTTTTGCTACAAAGGTTTGGTCAATTTAAAAAGGTCGGTTTACTTAGGTCCATAATGAAAAAGGGCCAAAAAAATCAAGAAGAAATTGTAGGTGTTTGCCTTTTGACTGGGGAGGGAATTTAACGTTTATATTGAGAATAAATTAATTTACATAAGCATACCTATAGGTGTTTTGAAAAGATACCTTTTTTCGTCAGTGTTAAAAGCTTATTTCTTTTGACTTCTCATTCTCTAGGTTGTTATGAAAAGAAGTGTTTACTCATCTACCTATTTTGCTCCAACTCGCCGTTAAAGTACGCTACACAATACACGTTTTATGATATAGCTAAAAATACACGATTTCACCTTATTTTCTAGTATGTGATGAAATCGACGGTTCTATTTTCCTTTGTGAACTTCAATAGCGAATAATCCCTCGACGCAAAGGCATACATTGTACATAGAAAGTAAATAAATTTACAGTACACAGAAATGAAAAAGGGGTTCCAATAAAAATGTCACTGTCCTAAACAAACATTGAATATGCGGGAATCGAACCCCCAATGTATTATGGATCAAACAATGGAATTTACGAACTGCTCCCTAATTGGCTGATTTGGGAAAGGCTTCTAGAACCTAAAAAACATCGTTTGCAAAGAGGACAAGACCCTCAGTTTCCGGACTCTTTCGAAAAAAATATTAAAAAAGATTTTCCTCTTTATGCGGAGATATGATGGCAGTTAGCTTTGAGGCTTTGGCTGCAGTACTGAACTAATAATGATCGTTAAAACTTGATGGTAAAAAAATCTGACCTCTTACGGCATTCAGAGTACGAGTACATACCTACAAAATCAAAAACCAAAAAGTTTTGAATCCAAGTAGACCTCTTTCAGTGTCTTTCGAAACGTTAATATAACTCTAGTTGCAGTTCATTAACATTAAAACTTGTCATAAAATAAGCAGTACCTGACCCTGTTCAGTTGGTACCCTGGAACCGGTTGTGCTTCCGCATGGCCTACTGACCATATCTCGTTATTAAATTATCCTCGGCTACCAGTTTGCAACGCACTTAATTCATTGGATTATCTTGGTCTGTGGCCGGTTCCTATGTACACGTTATGGATATAATTTTATGCTTGGATGCAGTTCTGTAATCGGAGTATCTCGATTATAAATCTGGGTCTCTCGAATTATAGTTGATGGATCTGCGGTCTATATGCAACCTAGATGTAATTATTTTCTAGATAGATCTTGTTGATTCCACTAGAGTATTTTGCATTTCTAGTGCATTATTTATTTCAGTAAGATATCTTTTCCTGCGTTCTTTTATGCATCATAAGGAATATAAAAGAAGAGACATAAGTAATAAACAAATGGAAAAGATAGCTATTTTTGTCGACAGCTAGGAAGGATAATACCCCAAACAGCAGAAATCTATAGAAACCATAGCTGGTGTGGGTGTAAACCAAACAAGGAAACCAAAACAAAAGAAACCGAGTTATTCGATACGCAATCTCTTTTCAAATGAGTCGGCATCATAAATAAAGCTTATTCAAAACACATGCTACCAGCCAAGCCTACTTATATGCTAATTTATACAAAAGCAATACAAAAATATTTAGCATTTCGATGGTATTGTATTATTCTCAATTTGCGCAGAGATTTCCCAGAAGATTTTGCTTTTTTTGTCGGAAAAAACAGCTATCGCTGTACCTACGTGAATATTTCAATAGAGAGTTAGGATCTATATCGATAATGTATTCACTGGCGGTCATCCAAAGTGTCCAAAGCCCAGCCTTTGTCAAATGTTTTATACATGTACATATGTATAACCAAGTGGTTTCAAAAATGTGAGCATCTTTACTATTTGCAGATACAGAGCTTACGATAAAGATGTTTTACGATTTCAATTTATTATTCCAATTGTGTAGTACTACTTAGTCCACCTTATCAATATAATAGATAGGTATAATAACTAATACGCGTATACAAATTAGGTTGATTAAAATATATATAAAAAAACGATTAACAATATGATGGTTAGGTATGGGGTAAAGGGCCTTATGAGGCTTTGCTTAATTAAGCGCATACAATATTTTAATCCCTATTTGTTGATAAATTAGAACATAAACAAGAGTTAAATGTGTCAGGGAAAATGTTGGATGATATATTCCAACCATCCCTTAGCGAAGGTCAGCTACACGAAAAATGTTTTTATCATCTACATTTGTTAAGCCCGCGGACATTTTGGCTCATGTTTGAATATAAAAAGTGTGCGAAATAACATAGAGTTATGTTTTTTGCCTTCCCATTTGTCCTTTTTCATATTTGTTAGGAAGAGCGGAGCGAAATTTTATTTTAGCCTCGGTTTTGTGGCCGCTGTAATGAATTCAACTTTACTGCGCTTTTTAATCAACTCAAAGCTCAAAAAGCGTGTTTTGTTTTATGTTTATCTAAAATTAGAGGATTTGCGTCGAAAACCATATCGCTATTTCTCGGTGTGTTAAAAATGCAGCGCTGTGCCCAGGGAGCGTTGACATAGTAAAAATTTATACGTCGACCCGATTGTTAAAACGCTACGGAGGAGTCTTTTATCTCCGCACTTCGCGTGGACTGCATATTTTATGTTTTAGTGCTGTTCTCACGTCAGACGCACGATGCATCTCCGTCTAATGTTACATAAATGGTACCTATTTATGCTAAAAGCGTATTTATTCTTTGACAAATTCCTTGTTGTCTTCCTTCCAGTTTGGGAATGAAAGGGAATCAGCTTATGTTTATTCAGTGGACGGATGCTTCATCCCGACTAACTACATTACATAGGGTTGACCGCTGAATTAGGTATGTTAAAAGCCCATTACACGGTCTAATAGATTAGAAAATGTAACAGTACAGTGTTGCGTGTATACATATATCGGCAAAAGATTAATGGTTTGGAATGCGGGGCTTCCATCTGTGGAATGCTGATTGACTAATTATCTTAGGACAAGTGCTGGCGCAGACCGGCACAGACGAGACAGAAGGGATGTGAATTCTTAGAAGAGAATATTCAACTAAGACTATCATACTTAATCCTCCGAAATGGATTTCTCGAAATCTTATACGCAAATTACCTAACTACAAAGCTTTTTCTGTAGCAGAAATTTCCTAGAAATTTGTTATATCGCAAAACTAAGTTTGCCGGTTAAGCTAGTTATTATCTAAATTGAGGCACAGTTGCCACCGGCCGCACTAAACTCCACACGTTGACGAGAAAACTGAAGATGTCTGAATATTCATAGTCAGGACTTTTACAGTTCTTGTAAACGCGGCGCTAGCACGTTCGTAACATTTTTCTAGGGGTCTCGAGCACACTTCTGTTATGAGCTTTTTAAGAGAATTATTCCTGACATTGTTGCTGTTTTATTCTCACTCAAGTACGGTTTCATTAACGTCGAGTTTCTGTTTATTAAAGTTGCTTTAATTTAACTTAAGTACATATAGGTTGTGGAGAATAAACAAAAGAAAACGAACTGTATTAAGTTCATCAACTTTTAACACGAACTTTTATAAATATTTAATGAGGTAATTAGCCAGCGCGTGCTAATTGGTCTGGTAATCTATACTTCCTTTCTTTGGTTTTCATTAATTAGCATATTACAGTTCATCATTTCACATTTCACATTTATCAATACGAGGCTCTTAGTATTCTAGAACGAATGTTTGTAGAATAAACTCTTCTCAAATGCTTATTGAAATGGGAATTTCATCGGTTTCCATTGAAAGAGTCTCCAATCCAATAACGATAAATGCTTTCAGTTCCTGCAATTGTACAGTTTTTAATATCGTACGAAAGCATCGCTTTAACAGGCGTTAATTAAAAAATTGTATACTAACAAATGTGAAACGTGTTGTACACTTAAAATGTATTCAATAAAATAAACTGATATCTGTATTCCGAAAAACAGGGTTTGTTTTTGTCAGTAATACGCAAAACATCAACTTTCTGACAGTAGGTAAAATATGTATTGACCTATTTTAAAATTCAGACGGGTCTGTAACTGTTTGATTGGCAGCCGCCGTGTAAATTGGTGTAAAACTTTTACAAATAAACGAAACGAGCCCTGATCTGTACAGTTTAGAGAAACGGGGAAATGTTCAATCATTCAAATAACTGCAATGCAGTATTATTTCACACAAGTTTATTAGGTGTCCGTAAAATACCGCTGAAAATTTAACTTAGTCGAGCAAAGTTTAAAGGAAATAGTTTTGTGAAAAGACCTTTTGTTTCCACAAAGTTACTCTAGGGACCACTATTTGTTTGTTTTTAGCCATATTAGTAAACTAACGGCATGGTTCATGTATAGAGGGAATGCAGTCGCGAGTTCGCAATGCAGAATGCATCAGTTAAAAAGAAATAGCCTTTCAACATTATTCCCCGGCCAGTATCTTTCAACGCAGACTTATGGAGCTAATTAGTCTAATGGACGGATAGTCGCAGACTTTTGTTTGCTGGAAAACAAGGAACGAACTAATCAACGAAGAAGTCTGCAACGGCCCTGAGGTCCTGTCGGCATTGTTCAGAGGAACATCGCCTAGAGCATTTCCGCAATTGCAATAAATAAATATAATATAAAGATATGATGATAGGGTTTCGCAAAATTATACTAACCAAGACCTTTTCTAAAGGAACAAAATACTTCCTTCCGTAAATTCTACTTCTATTCAATTACAAAAAAAGAAACTGATAAGCCGCTTACCTTTTTCGGATAATTATATATTTTTAACAAAGAATTTTAGTAAGCTTTGAAGCAGCGACGAGTCCCTGAGGACCTTTACAAAGAAAATAGAGCATTAACATGAAAATAAAACGATTTTTTTCCCAATTGTGCAAATAATCACGAGTTTTATAGGAATACATAAAATTCAATTTGTTTTTTTAAAGGGATGTTGTCTTTTGCTTTAATTTTCTTCTTTTGCCGATATTTATAAGTTGATAACACTGAATAGAAGTTTTGAAGGTGCCACTATATGTTTGTTTCAAGTTACATGTCTCAGATTTCGGGCGTCTAAGTTTCTGCGATAGTATCCTTAGCGTAAGTAAGAAGCTAAGAAAGTTGTTTGTCGAAAGTTCAACCCACAAACTTAGTCGTTCTCAAAACTATTGGGTATCGCAACTTAGCATCACAGAAGTATGTAAATAAGTATAATAAGGTGCCTACTATCTTTGGTCGGTGGTATTTTCGGTCTGCTGGTAATTTTTTTTCTATAGAAATAACCCGTGTACATCAGAGGTATTTTTGTTGTTTTTATTTTCTTAATAAATAAAAATACATATAGATATTTAAAGTTAATTAAGTACGTACTTAGTGAGTTATTAATATACGTACTACGTTGAAACGTATAGCTACATTTCTCGTCAATCAATAAAATGGACCAAAACTTTTTTTAAACACGTAAATTTTTTTCACCCTTTCAAATCAATTAGGTATCAAATTCAGCAGTAACTAGCTGTGTTAGCACTACATGATTTATCGATAAGATCTGTAATCGATTAGTTTGTGTAACACCACTTATTGTATAACCAATACCTCTTACTCAGCAGTAACTTATCACTCACAAATACAATGGCATAGGAAATATATTGTGATGTATTGTTATATAATACGAGACCTTTACCGGGTATGAATACAGGGAAATAACTTCGGGGAATTTGGTACATATTTGGTATCAACACGTATCCCGTCACGCCCGTCTATAAGATAGTAAAATTGTGTTACATTTCAACTAGAGATGCGCCGAATAGTGGTTTCACCGAATAACCGAATGCCGAATACTATTCGGTTTAAAGTTTACCGAACCGAATATTCGGCCGAACTATTCGGTTCAAAATTTTATTACAATATTTTATTTTAATTTATTAGTAAACAGGTTTCAACATGTACTTACTTGCCGCCCGCAAGATCAAACATTAAAAAAATATATTATTTTTTTAATTTTAACTGTTTAGTTTCAGAAATAAATATTACTAGCTTTTCGCCCACGGCTTCGCCCGCGTCGAGGTCGGTTATATCGCGTTTCCAAGAGAACTCTTCAAAAGTCCGGAATAAAAACTATCCTATGTTCTTTCTCAAGGTCAACTCTATCTCTGTACCAAATTTCATTAAAATCAGTTCAGTGGTTTAGACGTGAAAGCGTAACAGACAGACTAACAGAGTTACTTTCGCATTTAATATTATAGTAGGGATTATTATCTAGTTCTATGGTTGAAATATTTTGTTTGGAGGTCTAAAAGTATAATTTATGATTAAAGACTGATTAAAGCGTTTTTAAAATTAAAATAAAGTTGTTTAAGAAATAAATATGTTGATTTTTGGTTAAAAATAAACACTGAGTTAAATTTTAATTGCTCATAGTATTTCGTAGACTTATAACAGAATAAGTTATATCTTTTAGTTCTACATCGGGAAATGTGGCAGAAAAAAAAAGAACCGAATATATTCGGCACCAAACCGAATAATTCGGCCGAATACGAATAGTGAAAAAATTGCCGAATACGCCGAATACCGAATACCGAATAGTTATTCGGCGCATCTCTAATTTCAACCTATTTGGGTATAGGTTGAAATTTAACACTGAAATGGAGAGATAAAAAGTCGTACGCTTTTAAAGTGCTTTGGATATAGAAACATTTTAGTATTAGGTGTGTTTTAGTATTGGATAGGTAAAATATTGGCTTTGAAATTCTATATGAAGTCTTGAACATTATAACTTTATTACTATTATGTACACTCATGTGCAAAGAATGTAGTTATTGTCATAAATTACTAAATTCTTTTGCTCGTGAGACGGTCACGCCAAACCCCATGCATAAGATTTCAAAAACAGATATGAACTTAGGTTGAACTGTAATTTTTTTCATACACAGAAAATACTAGCTTACTAAAATGACATATCCCAAAGCCGTTATAAAAAGTAGCAATTAAATATAGAAGGTGACTTTTAGAAACTTTGTAATTATATCATCCGAGGTTTATGTACATCACACGTCACATAAAACCCAAACTTCGTAAATTACTAAGGGTATTAAATTTTAACATTCTACGGTTACGGCAGAGTAACAAAGAACGATATAACCAATTCTCTTGTAATATTACTAGCCGATAAGTACCATTAAATTACCGATTTTACGACTCAGCATAATAGACCAGTAGGTAGCAGCATAAAAATAAATTAGAACATTATTTTCGATAACGCGCTCTCGGCAAAATGGGCTAAGTCAGAAATTGCTAATTGACAATAAATTGAGCATGTTGAAAAAATGTGATGGCAGTGGTAAAGGCATGGCGAAAGCTTCATTCCATAGCTTATAAATAAAATTATGTAGGTTTGAGAAGGAAATAAAAACCTCGTCACGAAAACCTAAGTATTGCATAAGCGACAGATCGCTTGTTGCTTGTTGCTAGCTTGCTATCGCTAACTGGTTTACACCTTTAAGAATCTCTGGATTGAAAAAAAAACTAAACATAGTAAATATTTTCACTCATTCTGAAGAAAATACATTTTTTTGGGTATAGGACTACCGTCAGCATTATTTTTTATTATAATGCACTTCGAAAGGTAATGTCTAATTTACCCACGCTGACGACCGTGGGGATATATTGGATAGATTAAAATTCCCTGTCTCGTTGTCTACGTACCCCTAACCAATCTGAAAAAGAATAGTCCTCACTCAATTGAATCTTAGTTAAGTTAAACATATTGCTGGAATACTATATCTTCGGTATCCATGAAAAACAGGTGCGGTTTTGTGTAGAATGTTCGCGTGCGCTCACTGAGGCGCGACTTAACCCTGTTACCGATGAGATCCGACTGCCGGTGTACCGTGGTAACGGGCCGGTCTACTGCTCCAGTCCTGCTGCGACTGGTGCAATGTGTTGGCCGGTACTATGAGACCTTAAGGTCTGTCGCTGTCGTGGAAGTAAGACTGGGGGCTGAAAGAGTGAAAAGACGTCCCACTTGTATTATTGCCTGAAGAGGTATCGTTATGAAGAGCTTGTAGGAATCCCTTAGTTTTAGGTACTAGGTTTTTTTGGTAGATTAGTAGTTCTAGAAGAGAGCTTTAAAAGGTTTTTTTAAATGATTTCTCAATATTTTAGTGAAAAGTTAAACAAATAAATACGTAAAATATAGATAACATGGGAAAAGTCAAATAAGGCACAGTCAGCACGCAATGTTTATCTGCGTATCTCACAAGTGGCAAAAGACATTTATACCTACTTTTTATTGGAATATATTACGGTTAAGTTAATTAAAACACCTATTACTTATATCTCATTAATTACCTGATAGTAACTCCCAAACGCGTTAAGTTAGAGACTCGCACCAACATTAACGGGACGCCTCGGCGCAGTTTGCAATAACCACACGAAATCGTGATAAGTGCAGCTCAGGGTTGCTACTCCAAGGTTAATGAAATGAAACTAATTGGTTGTTAGTGAGAAAATTAGTTTAGAAGCGAAGAGGCTTGGTTCTTAATTGAAGATCGTCATACTATTGGTGGGATAAAATGAACTAAATTTAAAACTCTTAAATATTACGCTCTTGTTTTTTAATCAAATATTTTTGTTTATATAAAGGTTGCATTCAACAATACCAGCATCAATGACTACAAACAAAAACCATCTCTATTTCTTTCTTAAAGTGTAATGGAAACTTCGAGAAGAAACGTTGGTGTATAAGTAACATCCCTACCCAACGCTTTGCTTTCCCGTCGACGCGAACACAAGCAGCCAATGCATTTACATGTATTGCCGTTATTTGGCTATAAAATCGCATTCGAAGTAAATGCCGCGCCAACTAACTCTATCACGAAAGCCTCGGGTTTAAATTTAACAGTAATCAAGATTCCGTTAGTTAGAACTCAGTTAATGTAGGAAATAGTATGACACGTTCTCACAGACTGAGATATAGGAGTTTTTGTACCCGTTAGCTAATTCTCAGATTCTGAACGTCGACATGAAATCGTAAAGAAAATTAAAAGGTTAACACCTGTTATAAAGCTATACTAAAAGCTTAAGGATATAAGCGGGTAGGTAAAGATAATTTCGTTGATACTTTATACTTTACTAGCTGTTGCCCGCGACTTTGTCTGCGTGGTTAGAAGATATAAGTTAGAATTTTTGAACAGAAGCCCTCGATGATGAATAATTTTCCCTGTTTTTTCCACATTTTCCATTGTATCTTCGCTCCTATTAGTCGTAGTGATAATATATAGCCTAAAACCTTGCTCAATGAATGGTCTTTTCAACACAGAAATAATTCTTCAATTTAAACCAGTAGTTCCTGAGATTAGCGCATTCAAACAAACAAACAAACTCTTCAGCTTTATATATTAGTATAGAGTATAGATTTACTTATTCCGGCGTCTGTCACTGGGCTGTCTTAGAAACCGTGATAACTAGATAGTGAAATTTTTTGACGGATGATGTATTCTGTTAAAAATAAAGATCGAGGTTAAGCAAGGTGTATTTTTTACGTTCGTAAATAGTTATTAAGCTGATACATCAGTTTAATATATCCCTAAATGGTTATTCCGAATGTATAACCTTAAAATAAATTTCGAAAGTACGGTAAGTAACTAACTACGTTAGTGCTAAACAGAATACAATAAAAAACGTTACAAATAAAAATAGTGGACCAAAACAGCAATAAATTAGAATTTTTGTCAAATAAACTGTGCAGTGCATTGTCTGTGTTATATAAAACAAAGCTGAAAAGCAATAAAGGAGTAATTTAAATAACAAATCGCCAGTACAGTTATATAAACAATAAAAATAATGTGAATGTGTTATGTATGGCATGCGGAAACATATTGTTACACAGCACTAAAAAAAAGTATAAATCACGGCGGATTTTCAAATTATCCTAATTTAATTGTTAAATTTGTGAAAAGGCTTAAAAAAATGTTTAAGTATATTGTTAATTAGTCAAAAGGTAACATTAAACAAAATAACTCTCTAATTACGCAAAGATAAAACATGCAAACTGTAAATCACAAACAGCTTTTCCCTTTATTAGCCAACCTTACAAAAAACGGAAGCTCTGCTCTATTTGCTAAAAGCACAATGATTAATTACGGTAATCAAGACTGTTATTAAAAGGACGCTATTCATTTGGGACCAAACACAGGTTAGTAAACAAAGGAGTGCTTTAACTCGGCTGCCAAATCCTTCTTTAAAAGTTGGGTTGTTGTGGTTGTGAGAGAGAGATAGCGCACTTCACAGCGTAGATTAGCGTCTCGCTTCCACACTGACCAGTCTTATACCAAGTAGACAGGTAGGCCTCCTAAATCCGTGTTGCAAAACAATTCTGTAGTGTTTTGTTTTTTGTTTTAAATATAACACTATATTTAATTCCTTATTCCGGTATGCAATAATATAAAAATAATTGTGAAACAATAAATTGTGATACTAAAATATAAAATAAATGTTATATAAATGGTTGTGCAAAGGAGTTATATTTGTAAGTAAAGTTTTTTACAATTTCCATTATTGGTCTAGCATCATGAGTTACATTGACAGTGACATCGCCCAATAATATTGCTGTAAAAAAATCCCGGTTACATTGTCAAACGCAGATACAAATAAACTTTTTTGATGACGTCACAATTCACAACGTTTCACATTTAATATTGGAGAGATTGGGTCGTTATCTCGATTACATGCCATTTTGGTAGACTCCTTTCCAAGAACGCAAAACAAATTGAAATCAGAACGAAACTTTTTTTATTTCATTTGATCAACAAAAATGTGAAAAGCTTTATTAAAACTAACTGTTCTGTGAAATTAATTAATATTCAGTTTTTAGATTGGAAAATGTTCTCAAATGCCTATTCCATTTACCAAACTGGAATAATTTTTAATTAAAGATCACAATGTTATTTTTTTGTTATAAGATAATCAACAGCACAGCCGTGCTATTACACACAATATATCCCTTGGTTTCGTAATTTATTTTTCTTTTGACAGACATCGATCTGCCTTTTATAAGCCAGAGAACAAAGAAGAAAACCCTTCAAGTAAAATTTGAAAAACTAATTTTATTATTGGACCACAATTACATGTCATTCTGAAACAATCAGAAACCGGAAACGTTAATTGATTCAGTTTTTTCTTTGTACACTGTCAACAATGACATAACCTCACAACTTAAAACCAAAGACAGCGTCAAACCGTTAGTCCCCGCACGACACCATCACTTGTGATACAGAAAACGCGCGGTGAAATCAGTTTTTGCGTTGCTTGCAATAGTTGCGATTAACAAGCGAATTTCCCATCGAATAGATATCCGCCTGTAGGTCACTGAACGCACTGCGGTTCATCGTAACGGATCCATGCTAACCGCACATTGGTACACTCGCGCACATAGCCGTCTAAGGGCAAATGGCGAACAAACTTGCTCAATAAAACTTAATCTATATTGCACTATTGGTCTCGTTTTCAAGTACTTTGTTACATTGTATTACACGGATTTTGTGTGAAATGTTGTGTTTGTAGAGCAACGGTTATGTAGGTACTTAATGTAGAGTAGAATATTGGCGTTAGTTTCTAAAGTTTCAAGTAGAGACTATTTGTCCGGTTCACGTAAAACTTCATCTGGAATAATACTTTTACGGGGTCGATTTTAAACGAGTCTGTAGTTATACAATTACTTGGTACTATTTTACCAACAAAATATAATAAGCCAAGTAACCCGACACACGTGAGTTAACCACTTTCATGAAAGTAAAAGAAAAGCCGCATACAGAACGAGTTCTGAAAGTCAGGTTTTATAAACGGCTGAACTTTCTGAACCCATCGCATCAAAAACTATTTATAAGTCGGTCAAGTTTCTGCTAATATACATTCTTTAAACGGCTCCCGCTCTAGGTACTTAAATCCTTGAGTACAGGGGCATCCAGACTCAGACCAAGCAAAGCATGCGGGGATAGCACCCGCGACACGGCGAGCAAATGGGTTTGGCGTGGTAACAATCAACTCAACCACTAGGCAACTACAACAAATATTAACAGCAGTCCAAAAAACTTTTCATACTAAGACAACACACCTTAAACCATCCAAATGCCATAAACCGGACAAAATTCCCTAGCGGATTCCGTATCGGTACTAAAAGAACCGTAATCCCAAAATCCCTATTCCGGATCACCTAATACCCGTAGGTATTATTCATAAAACGACACGTAACTTGTAAGGTCCATAACGGGTCCATAAAGCTACGAGGAAGTTCCGTGGACATAAAATCCCCGGCGCAGTGTCCCATGAATAAGACTCTATGAAGCAAGTTGTGTTTACGACACTCCATCATGCTGCTCATTTGGGTTATATGTTCCAGAAATCCAGATGTTGGGACTAATTTGTAGACGGATAGTATTCTGGGCCTCTGTTGGCGGTGTTTTGATTTTAATATTCGATGGAATTTGCTCTTCATCCATTCCAATACTTACGTGACTCTCGTTGAGCTTGAAACCTACTGAAACCAATCTTATTCGCAATTAAAATAAAACTCAAACATTAAAGAAACAAGTTCACTTTCATCGATTCCCCTTTAAGTAAACGGCAATCAATTAAAGGCAATATCGTTAAGCAGAGTGCTTTAGAAAACGATCTGGAGGAAACAGCATCTGTATTTATGCAGTAATGCGTTGTTTGGACCTATCGTCTTGTCCCGGCACGTGCCTCCACCGCGCTCTGTGTATTGCTGCTGTAGTAAGACTAACGATATTGAATACATTTATGCATGTAGGATAAACATCAAATAAGAGGTGCTTTGAGTAGATAAAAAGTGGAGAAAAGACCAAATAGCCCAGTCCTATTTCACAATAAAGTGTAGTTGAATCTGAGTAGTTCAGAAACAGTCAGCAGATGATAACAATTTGTTTTATCTCATTGTGTTCACATTTAACAAGAACAAAGAAGACGACTTTAAAATGCTTTGCTACAGTCCTAAATCAATCGATGAATGATCACATGTGGTAACCATAAAACACAGTCGTAGCTGTGAAAGTTATGTGATGAACTGTTGCCAAAACAATACGTCATCTCAAAACAAAACGAAATATCATATTGTGTAAATAAATTCGAAAGAAGAACCGTGAATTTCAAAGTTGTGCCAGTTTCCGTGCATGATGTCAGACAGCAAACGGATATCCTACGTGGATGCCGCATCTTGTACGATCACGTATTATTGAATTACTTTATATTATACAAGTACCTATATGTATAAAAGAGACTCCCGCATTAAGGAATGTAAGAATGGTGTTGCGGATGTCACAAACCTATATAATATGCACAAATACACCCAGGTTCAGGACAAGCATGTGGATAACACAAATGCTTGTCCTACGTGGGTTTGGCGTGGAAACCTCAACCACTCGGCTATCCGTGTAGTCCAGTATGGAGCAAATACGTAAAACATTATAGTTATAACTACAATACATTAGGTATATGACGTCACGCCATTAATATAGGAGAGAGAGTACTGTTAGGGAATTTGTTACTGCGTTTCTTCTTAAACAGAGCAGGAAGCTGTAAGGGTTGTTGATATGGGCCGCTGTCAATTTTTGACCTTCAAACAGTACCGCTTTTCAATCTAAGTTACAAAATATATCGATATCGCGATTTAATTAGGTCATCAACTTCATTTAACTTTTGAATATTTACTCCTGTCAAAAACAATTTGTGTTTCATTTAACTCGTTTGCTTAATTTAAATTAATGAAAGGTATTCGGTTATTTTATTCATGTTTATGACATTTACAATAAACTTCCTCATTATTGTTTCATTGTTAAATAAACACAGAGTGATTTTGGCTGAATGCATTTGAAATATAAGTTGTTATTGAACATATCTTGAAAATAAAACAACATTAAAACAAAACACAAATCTTTACACATTCCTTACATCACTAACCGCGAACACAATTTACTTTATCGCTACACTTCTAATAGTATTCACACTATTATAAACTTAAACAAATTGTTAGGGTTCCGTATCGAAAGAAAAACAAGATTCTGGTACTAAGGATCTGCTCTATGTCCGCCCGCTTGTCACCTGGCTGAAATTACTAAAATATCTCATTTTAATTCCGATTGTTTGAGTTTCCAACTTTCCACAAATGATGTTCTGTAGCTGTAACAACGAATAAACAGAGCAAAATAGATATTAAAACATAAAACAGGTACCTATGATTTTACGACGCTATTTTAGACTCAGAACTCTGTGAGTCTGACTCGCACTTGGCCGCTTTTTACACAATTCAAATCATGTTTTGCTCAATAACACACAATCTAATACCTTTATAATTACTCTGGCATTGTAACACAAGTAGGTGTTACACGAACGTAATATTCATAACAATTTAAGCCATTAAAGGCTTGAGAAATGTACAAACTATAGCATTTAACAAACGATTAACGAAAATGTAAAGAAAAATGCTTTTATAAAACTTGGAAGGAAAGAACTTGGACTTGGAGGTAAAAAAGTATAGTTTTCAAAGTATGAACCAAGCTGTTTCTGATTCTAGTTTCGCTTTTGAATCCTTATAATGGTAGCTGCATTAAATTTGATAGGAATTTTCCTTTACAGTTGCTTTAATTATCCTGCTTTTCTGCTACTCATTCCATCCATCCATTCCCATTTTCCATCACTATTATTGTAGTATTTGAGATTTTGTAAAAAGAAAAACGTCGCAATACGTCGATACTGTTAAGCAATAAAAAACCAGGATGTCACAGTTTCCTAGGCACACAATAATAAATAATATATTTATACGAGCTACATGGTACGCTGCTCCTTTCTGCAGTATCGTTGCACCAATTTCGGAGACATCTCGATTGCCGTAAATTGGATTTTTATCAAACAGAGTCGTTCGTGCGGAACCTAGTAAATGCCACGGAGAACGTCATCTATATCTGTCTGTAAAAGGAAATATAGATACCAGAGTAGAGTACTAACACGATTTTGAAGTATTGTAGTAGAAAACTTATATGACCACTAGATTTGTACTATTGATTGTTTTCTTTTTTTTTGCTTTTGAAGGTGCTGTGATCTGATTTATACAACGCATTTACAAGTTGCACAAATATAGATATTTATAAAGAATTCGGGCATCCCTTCCAAGCGCAGCATATTTAGCAACTTGTTAAAAACAGCTGATTCACGTAACAAAACCATGTAACTTAGTCTACTTCTTTATACCTATCCCAAATCAAAACGAACCGCATCTACAGCATAGAACTACAAAATAAAACTAAAACAAGGTGTGAAGTAATGGCGTTTAAAATATTCGTTTTACCGCGAAGGCACGCACAGGCGCGGAGCCACACAGCCAAGTGGCAGACGTCAGTAGCGGCGAACTCTCTCCTAAACGTTTCACTCCGCCAGTAGGTGTCTGTCGCATGAGTCAAAGTGAAAGTGCCGCGGACGCGACGATTAGTATGGATTACATGTCATTTATCATTGTTAATTAATAGCACATACATTAATTGTCGAGAATGTCTCGTACAGTTGGTATTGTGCTATAATTTAGAGATTTATGGTCTATGTCCTAAATTCAGGTCAAATTGGGACAGATTATAGAACGTAGATTTTAAGCGCCAAAATTTGACGTAATTTTGAATTAAAACCTGCTTGGAAACAGAAAGCTGCTACTAATTTAATTCTTATATGATTACAATTATGTAATACTAATTAAAAGTAATGGAACTGTTATGTTATAATAATTCATGCTTATTAGGTTTCCGCGTGACACTTTCATTTTCTTCGCTTGGCCTACTAGAGCTGTTCGCTTCTAATTAAATGAATAATTTGCATCGTATCAGTGTATTTTTTGTATGTAAATATTCAGTTTTGATTAGACTCACCAAAGAAAAAATTGCAACATTCAAAGATTGGTAGTTTATAGAAGAAAAGACGTAGGTATAATTATGGGAATAAATTAAGTCCAAGGCGAGCAAAGGTTGTAAAATACATCAGATCATTAAATATCAGAATATTTTGAAAGATTTTTGCAATAACACAAACATACAAGACTGATGGCATACTTTAAGTCGCACCTCTTTTCTTAACGGCCGCCGTGGCCTTTGCAGACAGACTACTGATTTTCGCTTGCTACAATTTTGTCATACCAATTTCATTACCACTTGGCCTGGTTTATCCTGAACATTTCTAATTCGGTCACGGCATCTCCTTAGCATTCCTCTTTGTAGTATTGACTATCTTATTTATTCTTGTCGGTTATTTCCTTCATATCCATAGGGAAAAATTATTCTAAATTTTAAGATAATATTTAGATTTATCCACGTTTCATTTTAAACATTGAATCTGTAAATGCCCAAAAAATAAATCTGTGTCTCAAAATGTCACTACAGCATTTAAGTAAGTATCGTGTTTTTCTCTTAAGCTACGATGAGGACCGTAAAATTACACTGCATTATGGCATTTTATTGCAGGCTTGGTGTATAGCTAATAGCTTTAACTAGATCGGTACCCATGGTAGCGGTAGGCACGATGCCAAAATAATGCAGGTACGTTTCTCTCTGAGTCATTTTGGTAACCAATGACGTGTTGTCATGATGGAGTATTACTCAATTACGTGTAACTTTTTCAACAAGGTTAAGGATATATATTCTCCCAACCAGAAACCAAAATGTCATGATTTTCGTCTACGCTAGATAAGGAAATAACAGAAAACTTACCCAAAGAAACTGTAAGGTTTCCCCATCCGCTCACTTTATGAACACTACGACTTTAATCTAGTTTCAAAAATGACGTCCGGAATCACTGACGAACTCTGATAGGTGAAGCAAGCTTCCACAGAACCGAATATAGAAACCACTTTGCAACCAAAAAGTACATGAACGGTAGTGCACAAACCGTCTGAAAATCAAAGCATTTTACGTTGCTCGCTCAAAATTCCACGTTCCAAAGGCTCTGAATGCCGGGTCTGTATAACGGGAAGGGCACTCGAGATCCACTAATGTAAATACGGCACTTAGTCATGTAATGGAGGGTAAACCGTGGCAGTTATCTTAAACGGATCTGTTCTAAGAGACCGCGACGTCGCGGAAGGAAATCGTTTAGATTCACAAGTTATTTATCGTTATACGGTTTGTTCTCTTTACGGGATTTTGATATCCGTATATTTTTTGTTATTTGTAGTATAAAACGTATAATCTTTTCGACGGATTAAGGCTCTGAATGCATTCATCTCATACCACTCTTAGTTGCCAAGAATTACTACAGTTTGTCCAGCCTTGAGCATATTAGGAGATCATTAAGTCTAAGTTACATTTACCTAATTCAGTTCTAACACTATTTTAAACCAGAACCATTTGCCTATTGTTAAATGGGTAGCCAACATCCTCAACCTATAAAAACTATGCTGAAAATATTGTTTCCAATCAATGTTTTATTCAGCGCGCACTAAATATAGCCCTTAATTATTTTAGTCATGAGTAACTTTCGTTTCAATATTTACGATTACTTCCTGTTTTAAATGCTAAATAGATTATGAAATGCAATATTAGTGAAATTGGTTTTGCATTTTGCATGTTTAAAGTATCGAAATCTATTATTATTTTATCGGTTCTTGTTGTTTCTGTAAATTCATAGTTTATTGTGTGTATTTTGATCTACACATAGAAACTAATTATATTGAAGCGTATTTTTACCCAAATGCTTTAAAAGGAGGGTCATGTTTTATGAGTGCCTGTGTGTGTGTCTACTAATTTGGGAAATTAGCGTACCCTACAAACAAAACGGTTAGGCGAAAAAAGGGTTGTTTTTTTTTTCTTTAAATTGTAAGCCAGGGAACATGTTATTACCGGCCATTACTAAAAATACATTTACAAACATAAAGTTACAAAAATAAGGATTCCAATTTAGTTCGGCATAATTGTCCTTTTTTTACCATTTTAGGCGTCTGTTGGAAAGTGTCAGATTAAGCTATACCTTTGTCAATCAATTACAAAGTCTTAAAATAGACGTAACCTGACCCTGACGATAAAATGAAGGTTAATTGCATGTAAGAGAAGTAATAGTAGTGTCAAGCGCTTTTCAAATACTTAACTATCCAAATAATAATTGGTGTTATTTGGTGCTATATAATTTTATTTGGTTTTAGTCTTCTTATGTTTAAGGTAACCTTTCAATGAATCTTTATCAAATTTCCTTAATAGGTACGTTATATTACTCGCGAATGCAACAACGTTTTTATAGGAAAAAAAAAATCATTTACAAGGTGGAAGATTATATTGAAAAATCTTACGCCATTTTTACCGCCTGTCCGTCCGAAGTATTTGAATTTGGAATTGTAATAAAACGGCAAGGGATCATTTATTTAACGCGTTCTCAGAATGCTTGTCCAACTTGACAGCTTTAGGAAAATAAAACAAATGAAGGTTTACCTAGAAGCAAAGCATTTCTTGAATTTTATGTTCTGTTGTGTCTGATACAGAATGTATTCCTTAAATACTGAATAAGGTAAATTTTATATTTGTGGAATCTTTTAATGTCGGAAATAAGCACTGGAAATAAACATCTTAGGTTGCTGAAGACACAATTACAAGATAAGTTATGAAATACAAAAGTTAGAAATGAAAAAATATACTCTTCCCACAAATCTATTTTATTAGGTATCTAAGCGTCTTGATGTTAAAACACAATCTACTAGAAAATCCATAACCTTTATTAAGGAAGACCTACTTCATTTCTATACAACACACTTAAATAATTTTTTTACGCTTGCAACAATCACAACAGCCAGGTGTGTATACATCAATCATGGTGTAAGCAAGCAGGAGACATGAGTAGCTTCCGTGACACGCGATGCATTATGGTGTAAAGATATTACATGATAGTCAAGTTACACCTTCCTTCCTCTGTTTTTAGTTAATGTATACTGTAACATATATAGGAAGGGTTATTGTTTTTGAACTGGTTTTTTGTGCTCTTGTCAAATGAGTGAAGTGAGTGAGTAGCTATAGTCGTTTTCCCACATAGTTTGTCGTTGTGTTGATTTTTGTGTTATATTATGTTGGTATGGAATTGATGCGACATGTTTTTAGTAGTGTAATGTAAATATTAGGAAGTTTATGTATTTGTGTAAGCGGCTGGAATACTAATTACCTACTAACTTTTTATAAAACTGTTACTTTAACTTAAAAGTTTAGGATGTCGGCTATATTTTTTAGCAGAAAGTACAAAGAAGATAAATATTAACTTAATCTAAGACAAATAATCTACAAAAACATTTTTCATGTTTTTACAGCCTCCTTCGCGTAACTTTTCAGTAATTTACACTTCGTTGGATTACTCGAGCCATTTACAGTGATATACTGCTACGATTTTGTATCACTCGCTAAAAATCTCAGAAATCAGCACTTTCTAAGTTATTTAAGGCCGTTACACGTAAAAGAGCTTAGCGACAAATTGGCATACATACTTACAAAGAAGCCTATCCACTTTGTACTTTTTTATTGAAAATATCTTTAGGTAATAACAAATATATAGCCTTTATACTGCCTAGCCTACATTTTTATATGGTTCCAGGTTCTGATGTAAAATAACTAATTAGGTATCTCTACTTTTTCTGTTGACCATAGGTAAAAGAAACCATTTCCAGGTAAAACTACTTAACTCCCTCATCCAAACCTTTGTCTTTTTGCGATTTCTAGCCACGTGCGAACCCTACATTACCTACATTCCTGCTATTTTCAATAATATGAACAAACCTTCATTAAAGGCCAATGCTTTCAGACAAAACAAGTCTTTACCTAAATTAGACTCTATCAACTTGTGATAATACTCAATTTCGATTAAAAAGACCATTACAAGTAACAATTCACGGTCAATAACAATTAAACCGACACCGTATCTATATGCAACCTTTATGGGCGTTATTAATTATGTCATTAATAGCTCTGTAATGAAGTGACTCAGTGAAATCGAGAAAGCGCAGACATCAATGACCTCAACTTGTTTGCCTGTCTGTCACGCGCGGCTTTCCCGCCGTGCGAACTATTCGATCGGCCCTTGGTTGCTCTATGAAATATTAATACAATAGCAAATACTGTCTACAGTATAATTATTGAAGTTGTTCGTAAGTATTTATCAGTATGTATGATAAGGAAATATTCGTTCACAAGATTCAATCCGTGATAAGCAGATATAATTAAAAATTGAACAAAAAACAACTTTCACCCCTCAAGCCTTTTGAATGACCCAACCGATTTTCATGAAACATGTCTAAGAGCTCTCGCATCTTTGAAATATGTAACACAAAGTAAACAGAAATCACTCAACCCGTTTGAGAGCTATGATGCCACAGACAGACAGGCAGATTGATAGAAATGTCAATTTTATAACAAGCCAACTTTTGCATCGAGGCTTAATAAAGTAGGTAATGGTTAGTATGCAGAAGATTTTACGTTTAAGTAATCTTTTTTTTCTATTTTTCTTTTATTTCTTTCTATACTACTAACGTGGTGGTGTGGTCAGACTAAATGTATTTTATAGGTAAATGTCGGTTTGAATGTATCGTTATAGCTTCAGCAGCAAGGTTTGCTGAAGCGTAAACTGTATCTAATTCTAACAGTATTGTTACCACTAACAATGTTTTGATTCCATTGAAAACACGAAAGAATTGAAGTGAAAGAATTCAATAGATATTTTTTGTGAAAGAGTTTATTTTATGTAACGCACTTGCTAGTTTTCCTTACAAATATTGAAAGCCTTTGATACAGAGGTTTGTGAAAACATTGAAAGATAGATACCGAATTGATTCCATCTTTCTGAGTTTGATATGATACAATAAGAGATATGTTGAACAAAATATAAGCATTTCAAAGAATAAGAAAGAAGTTAAAACATAATCCTTCATCCTTCAGTTACTTACCACACCTTTAATGAGTCAGAGAACACGAGAACATAATTGTGATGATGCATAACAACATAACACAGTTCATCTCGCTGCAACATCCCCAGACAATCATTCAGGCATTCCAGCTATTGTCTTTTACAAAATTGCGTTACAAAAGGTAAATTAAACGGAATAACAAAAGCTCGTAAGAATACAAATGAGTCGTTCATGAACACATTGTTGTCGTCATAATGTGTGCCAAAATCGTGAGTGACATATTCAACTTTCTACATTGTGATAGTTTAATTTTAAATATCAAGCCTCGCCTATGGATTTTCCGATACTCGCATAATGTCTACAATACTTTTTTTTGTTCTCCAAGGTCTAATGCTAATGTCTTAAACCCTAACAACACCCAATACCCTGGGTCGGGATCTCTTCTACTGCTTTGGTCAGAGTCACGGGATCGCTACTCTGGCTGAAAGTCTACTAAACTTGCAACGTAATTTTTTAGAGATGTGCTTGCACTATTTGTATCCTATCAATATAGAAGTCATAACTGAGAACATCTTAATAATCCGAGTCCAGTACCCTCAATACTAAAGTTCTATTTATTCCCTGAATATTACTGAGGGTCCGCTAGTAATCATATCCATATGACTGGTATTTTTCAGGTGTCATTTGACCCAATCAAAAGAAGTTTATTTTTTCACCAAAACACAAACAGCAAACAACCACTTGCAATTCAACAACAAAAAATTGTACACACTTGTACCTACGAGCAAGAGCAGTTATCCACTTAAGTTATGATGACAGAAAATAAATATTATTACATTATCAAGAATTCCATTTCGAGTTTCATAAAGCTGTTGAACTTTGCACCTCCGGCTTGTGTTATTATATTACTGAAGTACATGTATTTATGACAGGGATATATTTATGTATGAATTACGTGCCGATGTTGCTAATCTCGGAATCTCGCCTTATCTTAATAAATGTAAGATAGAACAAAAGATTTTTTTATACGTTTCATCAACATAAAACGGCCGCTGTCAGTAGCTGTTTTTCCACGGCTTTTATGTAAAAACATGAATAAAAAGAGTATTTTTCTGGTTCTGTTTTGTATCAGCCAAATTTCATTTGCTATACAGGCATCATAAAGAGATAAAACATTTAGCGATATGCTTATACACAAATCATCATAAAGTTCTGTTCCGCTTAACATCAATAATTGTTAGTTATAACTTAATTGATCCTGGCAGATGATGCGGTAGGGAGCTTTAGTTAGCGGTTAAGTAGTACTTAGTTTTCCTTTATTCACTGGTTTTTAAATTTCAGTAAAAGATGTCAACATTCATACAATCTAGTATTGGAAAACAGATTGTCATTTATTATGTAGGTTCCTAGTCTTTGATAGAAACTGTATTGCTATATCAAAGTGGAGTTTCTACAAGTCACTGGGTGCAGCACAAAGCCACAAACGTAAAACCGTGATCAAATATGCAGCGTACAAAGTGGGAAGTGCGGACCAAAATGTATTTATTCAAAATGTTTTCAACATAAACAAAACGAATAAAAAAGTTGTGGATGAGTAATCTGAAAAGTCCATTTCAAATCAAAGTAACCAGTAAAAAAGCATAGATAGATAAGGTTTTTGTGAGCTTATTTCCCAATTCAAACCATATTAGGTCCTTCTTAAATGTCTAGCTGTCGCTACTTAACACTTTGAAGTGAAAGAGACAGCAGACCTAAAGGCGGCTTAAGACTGTTTAACATTTCAGTAAGTAATAAGGCCATGGCGCAATTTGATAATACCTACCCTTCCTACAATGCTTTTATTCGTATGAAAATACCGTACCTAATTGAAATGCAAATTCGAGCGCTTCCCATTCATTTCTCGGTAATTAAGCACAATAGGCAAATTGTTCAAATTTTGTAATCCATTACGGTGAAATTTAAAAATTACCCATTACCATGTTGAATGCCATACCATGACAATAAAGAGCCACTTTTGCTGTCAAGTATTTTCTGTTAGCATACATTGAAAAGCGATGATTTATACAGAGAGGCAAAAGAATAGAAAACTTCAAATGTATGCGAGTGATGTTCCTTTTCGACGAGTGACGTACCTAACTTAAACTTGTACAATATGAAGTTCTCTAATTAAATCGAAACTAGACAAACAGACACAATGATGTCATATTATCTCAAATACCCATCAACATAAGTTCTTGTTTGTTGTTATCGGATCATTGTATACAAAACCAACTGTCAGACGTCTAAATAAAAACAATGGATTAAATCACTCTTATTGAATAGATTATGTCACGGAATGATAAATAGATAACTGACTGGCCGGTTTGTTGATCCGTTTATTAGGTATCGGAATTGGCTTAAGTCATAGTCAGATAAGATCAGTTGCGGTCAAGATTTTAAGTATTGAAGAGAAAAGTGCCAAACTAGATCAGCACAAATGAACAAAACCTTCCACCACGACTTAATTTCTTCCTCAACCATAATATTAGTTTGGTTGTGGAAGTGTGCTAGAGCGGCATCTCTTCCAATCCAGCAATAATGTTACTTTGAGACGTTGTGGTAGACCCCCGATAAAGAACTGGATACCTTACCTACCGAGTGTAGAAACAAAACTTCTATTTTGCAGGCACACCGCCATAACAACCATTTTCTTTCGATAAACTTGCTCACACTTTGCGAATTTACTTGTTTAAGTAAGGACTTTATTTTACGAGCACATTGACTTTAAACTTTTACCATATCTATGTCGAACTTCTTAGTACTACGGAATTCGGTCGTTGAATTACTATTTTTATATGACTTTTGACTAGCTTTGCTAACTTCATTTATTGATGTGAGTTTATTTTTACTATTTCTCTTAATGTCTTTTTAATGGTATTCGTCGTGATTTCTCATAATCCATTGTGATTGAATTAAGATAAAGATTGCATGCTTAGACTTTTCATTATCTTTTTCAGTTCCCTAATCAGAATTCACCTTACATTGCAGCAAGAATAACAAGTTAGGTATCTATTTTTATCGCTTACTAAACATAGCAGACGGCAAAATTTCTCCGTTGTCAACTTAAATAATATAAAAAATAAACGCCTTAACACAGTACAGTGCAAGCTATCGTCTGGTGTGCCTTTCACCACGCGCTGGGTTGCGTCATCACAACGCACTAGACTCAGCGGAGTTCACTCACTCCTAACTTACGACATCCCTGACTTAACGTGACTACGAGAAATGTTCGACGATGGCGAAAGGTCTCGTACGCATGACGTATACGTGAAATTTTGAGAATCTTTATCCGACTCAAATCTGCGGATCAAAACTTCGTGGATGGAATTTGAAGTTATTTTCCCGTTAAGTTCAGTGGTTCAGATTTACATTATAAAGCAATTTCTTTAGATAACAAACCTTTTCACGAGGTTTGTACCTAAGTAGGAATACTTAACTATCAGGTTTTTTTCTCTGAGTTTTAAATAATTTTGTCTTTTATTTAAAAACCCTTTTGTTTAGAGCTATAACCTACAGTCACGACAATATTTATACGTAGTCTAACTTAAGACATTCCAATAATATAGATCTTGGCTTACAAAATGTATTGTAGCGCAACTAGCAAATTCAACTTCATCAATTCTGTCATACTTAATAATCTAACCTTTAGAAACCTTAAGCTGTACTATTATTCAGTCGAAGTATTTCAGTTAGATCTAAGTTTGTAATCGCCTCCGCGTTAAGGTTATATCGAAGCACTGAGAACGCTTTGATAAAGTTCCGATATTCTATAAGTTTAGTGAAACTAGTAAGTACAACGAGAATTCCCTTTTGGCAGTTGATATTAAAACTTCTTAATTAAAACTTTCATAATCGCTCATCAATAGGCATGTCTTATTCCCTCAATCCACTCCAGTTAAAGGATTTTGTAGCCAAACAGGGATCACCTTTGCTGACAAATCTAAATGCTTATTTAATGGAAAAAGCGATTACTTAAACATTTCAAAATCCAACAACTGACTTAGTGTTAATATTTCTGGCTCAGTGTCAAACAACTGAGTTCAATGACCAGCGAACGTTAAACTCAAAACTAAAATCGGAGAAAGTAATCGCTAATTAGCATGCAACCGATGGGCTCACCGTGACCTAACTTCCGTAGTTAATATAACAAATACATTACAAGAGACGCGAGAATACAGGAGTGGTAACCTTAAGAAACTACAACAGGTAGTGTTTTGAGTAATTAAAAAACAATAAAACAAATTCAGTGTGCATCGGCCATTGCGCGGGAAAGCCCGGTGTACGTAACCGCGAAGTGGCGCGAGGACGCATGCGCGCGCGTTCGGAATCCAAACTGTAGTGCATACACACACGTTATGAAGACGTGATGGACTTGTGTGGAGCTGAGTAACTAGTCTGTTCACAGTCCAAGTAAAAGTTTTTGTTTTTCCCGCCCGTTCCAAACTTGTGCCATTAATCTTGGTGAGTAATTACACCAAAAACAATTTCAAAGAAACCGCACGGAATGGTAACACACATTGTAAGCCTGGTTAATTGTTTACTTTTGTCACGAATAAAGAAATAATTTGGTAAATCGAGATGGAAAATTACTTTGGTATAGGTAAAAAAGATTTTATTTTGAATCCTTGTTTAAATTGGCCGATAGATCACTGGTCAATAATGTCTCAGCGCATTAAAAAACTGATTTCGAGAACTCACGCAATTGTAGTCCAAACTTTAAGGTCTTGTTAGCCATTGTCATTCAATAGCTGATATGTGTAACTGACTTTAAATGTCTAATTAACATTTTACAATGGTACCGAATCAATTCAAGCAAGGTCGAAATCCTTGTTTGTAGGAGTAGAATAATTTGTATGAGTCACAGATGCAAGAGCAATAAATAAAAATACGACGACCTCACTTGCATATTCTATACGTGATCAGATAATGTCTTGACAATAAAATGTGATATGTATTTAACGGAGGATGCTATGAACCGGTCTGTGTAACGAAAACTGTTAACGATAGTGTCAAGAAGACACAATACATGATTGTTGATTTTATTTTAACAATAGAGAATGCAATAAAAAATAAGTATTAATCTTTTAATTTTCAAGTCTGTCTGTCAAAAGAGGTTTAAGTAATATTAAATTCTTTTAAAGTTATTAGAACTGCTGCGTGCCGTTGTTTTTTACTTAAATCATAATTTATTGTTTTGTTACAGTGTTCGCGTGTGTGATGCAGCGATGTCAGTGGCGGTGAGGGCGGCGCTGCTCTGCGCTTGCGCACTGCTTCTGCAGCAAGGTAAATATATTGGCTTTCATCATCTAACAATTAATTTTTAATCTGTACGAATATGTGTAGTTACGTACACACGTATTCTACAGTTTTATAAGAGAAATAACATTTTACGTATCGTCGATTTTTATTGTAGGAGTACCATAAATATGAAACTGTAATACAGCTAGTACAACCGGATCAACATAATTCTGAAAAGTCTATAGATAATGATCGTGTAGAACAACTTAGAACCAGTTACCGCTCCAATTAACTATGTTGTTTAATGAGTCTATCAATCATTTTATTCACACTTACTTACCTTGCGGAGGTATAATAGCTTTCTGTCTTTATCACGCGTCTATTACCAATGTTCCGCCCCAGATTACGCGAATCTAATACGGGCTAACGCCTATACAATAAATAGCAACTTTCCCTACTAATTAGGTAATTTTTTATAGAACTGATGTTGTATAGTATGTAGATCCAGAAACATATATAACAAAGTTAATTACACAAGTTGTACACGTCTCTTTCGCTTAACAACTTTATGTGGAGCAAAATTGAAGCAATTTCTTTATGAGGCAAGGGCACTTTTTCTATTAGTGTGTCGGTGCATGAGTACCTAGTATATCCACGTGGGGTGAAACTGTGTTACACGTGAAATTTACTACTTTACAGTTTACACCTAGTGTTCTACAGAGTGCGGACATAAGGTAATTACCCACTATTGGGTCCTGCACGGGCATTGTTCTAAAAAAGATCGACTTTAACTTAGCTTTACACATTTTTTTATAAAAGCTTTAGTTTCATAGGCAGTTTAGATATCGTAGATGTCCCTATCAAAAACAGAAATTATAGACCCCAGAGTCACAAGGTAAAGGCTGTGCTTGAACAAAGTGTCTCAGTGTAATACCTCTTGGGGTAAAATAATAAACATTTATTATTATTTCAGTATTATAGTTTCAAGAACTGGAGGAATATCTTATATTAAGGTTATGTTGTGTTTGCAGCAAGCGCAGAGCTTAGGGGAAGATGTCCGGCGGAAGCGAGTGCGTGCCCGGCACGTGCGATGCCGTGCAACACAGACGAGGAGTGCGGGGACAAAATATGCTGTACCACCACGTGTGGGAAAGCTTGTATCGATCCTTTGTTTACTGGTACGTTGTTGTTTCACGATTACATCTATAAGCCGATGTTTCAGCATTTTTTTCCAAATTCTACTTACTTTTATCAAAGTATTAACAGATGAAATTAAATACTGTTGTAAATGAAGTGATTCACAAGGACTATTTTATCTTAGGACGGTATTACGGATGATATGAGAAATAAATAACATGTTTTAGCTGTACTTCAATTCAATACTTGCATTCTGATTATCGTCTATTCCATTCAACTTTATTAAGTCGCTATCATAAGGAAGAACGCGTTATCGTTTTCAGGTTGTGAGAACATAAAACTATCTACTGAAAGGATATCGCGCGCTCTTGCGGCGGAAAACAGTCGAGGAGGTCGAGGCCTCTTGCATTCAATGAGGTCGCCAAGATGCAGGACCTCGGATGGCGAGTTCGAGGAGATACAATGTGATAACGAGATTGTCAGCTCTTGCTGGTGTGTTGATGCTGCTGGTTTTGAGGTAAGACTTCGCAAATTCAAAACTATGTAAGTAGACTAGTAAAATATTTACTGAACATAATGTCATTGATGATGGTGTTCTGATTGGGATAGGGTTAGCTTAAAATACTATTCGCCTTAATAAAATTAATTAAGACGAATTGAATATGCCACAGGCATCAGAGCGAAACGTTATACTTATGTTATGTTGTATTCAGTAACCCAGTTACTGATAACGCCGTTACATGAACGGATTGTTTACACATTATACAAAAGCTAAATCACAAGACAAACTGCGCTCCAGTCTTTAAGAGAGTAAAAATTTATAAATCTCATAAATATAAATCCTTTCACAAGTTTTGATTTATGTGTTGTGCTCGGCGTAGAATTATGAGCCACCCTTATCCCCGTGAGTGTTGTAAAAGCGAGGGAATTATATGAAGCGTCGACAGTATTAAAGTTATTTAGTTTTGCCACGGAAAAATTGCGAGCGCAAACAGGTCACGAGTATAATCAAAATGCAGGACGTAGCTTTTTAATCATGATTAGATACCGTGCCAACGTGGTGGTATTTTTATAGATGATCTGAATATTGATTTTAAATTCCCAGGTTCCTGGAACTAGAGCGCCAGCTGCTGGCCTAGTCAACTGTACAAAAGTGGCGCCGTGTGCTGCTCACACCTGCAGGATGCTGTGCCCACTGGGCTTCGAACTGGATCCGCGTGGGTGTCCGCTGTGCAAGTGCAGAGACCCCTGTACTTCAGTTACGTGTCCCGGACAGTTGTCCTGCCAGTTGGAAGAAGCTCCATGCTTGCGACCACCTTGCCCTCCTGTACCAACATGTAAGTAACTTCAGAGCGACCATCTTTGATGAATCAGTGGTATATAAAACATATCCCACTTGATAGGAGGTATGTTATACGATACCTTTAACCGTTCTTGATCTTGAGGTAATCGTTCGAGAGTTAATTATGCAGATACCTAATATTGCATATTTTAGGTACCTGCATAATTACTTCTATAATTACAAACCTATTAATCAATACCGATCTTGGTGTTTATACATAATTGTTTGCTAAACAAGGACGCTAATTACAGTTTCAACATGCAAACTACCCGTCGAAACTACGTAAGAATTATAAATGTTATGAATATTATCGCACTATACCGGCGGAAATGCTAATCAGAGTTGTTTGATATTCTTGGCTATTTTATAACCTTAACCTTATCGATTTCAGGTAAAAGAGGCCGCAGTCTACAGAACATTTGTCCTGTAGGAGAACCGTTGTTGATATCTGAAACAAGTAGACCGTTCCTATGTGGTACTGATCCTGGGAAACCTAACTGTCCACCACTGTATAGATGTCTTGTTGAGTCAGGTCAGAACTTTAACCACTTCTTCAGATTACAAACTTAAGAACTTGACGATTTCTCCACTAATAGGAAAATGAATATTTTTCAATTAAAGTCCGTTATGTTCACAGGAAATGATTACGGTGTATGCTGCCCAGCGTCACTCGAACTACAAAAAGCTGGAACGTGCCCAGTCCCTATGACCAACGAATTGGATTGTGGAACTCCATGTGCCCACGACTTAGAATGCCCGTCGATGCAGAAATGTTGCGACGGTGGAGAATGCGGCAGACATTGCATCTTACCTCACAACGTAACAATGTGTACCCAGCAGAAGATGTTAGCTGAGTTACTGGTAGTGAGCGAGAAGGAAGGAAGGGGATACGTGCCGCAGTGTGCCGACGATGGTTCATTTGTGTCAAGACAATGCTCTAGAAATGGATTAGTTTGCTGGTTAGTATTTATACTTCTCACGTTTTTCGGAAACAACCGAGAAATGAATCAAGGCAGTAATAAAAATATGCAAATTTGTGTACTAATAAAGTAAAACAATTTCAGGTGTGTCGACTCCGAAGGCAATAAACTCCGCGGATCCATGGGACCATCATCCTCAGTGAAATGTTCTGCTACTCCCTTGATGGCCCGTAGCGGGGCTCGAAGCTTGTCATCATGCGCCCGCGCACTTTGCGCAGGAGTTTGTGAATACGGATATAAGAGCGGCGCCGACGGCTGCCCGACGTGCGAGTGTGATGACCCTTGCGCAGGATTCCCTTGCCCCAATGGTGAAGAATGCATAAGAGTTAAAGAAGCTGAATGCTCCGGAGATTTGTGTACCGGATACCCAGTATGTAAGTAGACAAAACACAAGCACCCAATGAAATTGCTAGTTTGTATTCAACCAATATTTAAACTTCAGATCTTCTCTGCATCTACATACTACAATATAACCTTTTTTTAAATAAGCAATAACGCTAACTTTCTATGTTAATCTCCAGGTCGGCCACGGATATCATACGAGAACCCCTGCGAGATAGGAACGCCAGCTTCTGACGAGGAGGGCTCGTTAGCGACTTGCAGCGCGGAGTCTGCGTGCCCGGCGGGACACGCCTGCACGCGCGGCAGACACACTGGCGTGTCGGTCTGCTGCCCAGACCCTCACGATGTCGATAATAGTACCGCCGACGGCGATATGATTGAGGTGAGCAGAATATTTTTGTTTAATTTTCAAAGTATTCTTACAACAACACGGCACAATTTTTATGCAAAACTCGCTGTAGGCACGACAGCAACAAACTTTATTTCATCATCATAACGAAACTTACCGTTTCAGGTGAATTACGAGTCATGCGGCACCGAAGCTGAAGCAGTATGCGGCCTGAACTCCACGGTATCGTGTCTCGACGGAGAGTGTGATAGCGACATGTTGTGCTGTTCCACTGCCAACTGCGGGCCAGTGTGCGTGGACCCTGCTAAGATGCGGCTGCAGACCGACAGGGTTGATGATACTCCTACCAGTGAGTAGACTGCCCGTCATTACAAAACACACGGCACATTACAAAACTTTGTGTGATAAGAATAGGGCGTTTCTTACTAGGGATAAAGTAGCAGTGGTGAGATAAAATGCGACAGCAGCGCGCCCGTATCATGAAATCATCAATTTGAGTGATAATCGATAGTGAACCATGAACTACTATACAAAATACACATTTTATCACAATTTAATGTTCTCCTTAATACCAGTGTGCGAATACCTCCGCGACTTCGACGAGAAAATGGAAGGCACAGTGGACGGCATGAAGCTAGCGCTACCAGCGCCGACGTGTAACTCTGACGGCGCCTTCACCTCGCAACAATGTGCTAACGGACGCTGTTGGTGTGTTGACTCATTTGGAACAGAGATACCTGAGACAAGCACTAACAACGCTTCTTCTGTGGATTGTGACAAGTAAGATTATTGTTTCTTTAGTTACAAGTTTGTATCATGAAGCTGAAACTTAAGGGTTGAACATTATAAAATATGAAAACCAAGCATGAATAATTTAAAATGAAACGCTGTAATGTTGCTCAATCACATTGGACGAATACTCAAATTTTGCCGAATTTCTACTTTAAAAAGACGTAAACACTTTGCCATTATTCTCAAAACCTCGTTTTATAAAAAAAATACGTCCATTTTGCTCTCGTTTTATAGATGAAGCGCTTTTTTACTGAATCTGAACAACCTAATTTTTTTTTTCGCCAGAGTACGTTCGGAATTATCTTGCCTGGAGCTGACTTGCCGCATGGGCTGTGACTACGGGTTCGAGCTGGGCGCGAGCCGCTGCCCCACGTGCCGCTGCCGCGATCCGTGCGCCGGCGTCACGTGCCCCGCCGGCCGCGCCTGCGCCGCCGTCGATGTCGCCTGCGACGCTGATTACTGCCCGCCTGTGCCTGCTTGTAAGTTTTTCTTTCATTTTGAACATACCTACCAACAATTTAAGACGACTGTTCCGACAAAACGGATCGCCGCGCGCCGTCTAGAATAGTCATACAAGATAGAGCAACCCACGTCACCGCGTTGTAATAAATCTTTAAAAAATATGTGTTGTAATACATGGAGGCTATTAAAAGAACATCTTGGTCTGAAAATTTCATTATAAGCCGGCTAGGGTATGGCATGGCAGGTTCGCCATATCGAGCACCTTTAATATGAGCAATAATTATGTAAAATAAATCTTTCGCAACAATCAATCAAAAGTATTGATCATGTCGTCCAGGTCTGCCCCGCAAGCCCGGGCAGTGCCCGTACCTGGTGCCGTCTAACGGCGCGTGCGAGTGGTCGTGCCGCACGGACGCGGAGTGCGGCGCGGCCGAGCGCTGCTGCGCCACCGGCTGCGGCACCGCCTGCACGCCCGCCGTGCACCAGACGCACTGCCAGCAGAGGAGGTACTACCCACTTCTTAACACGTACTACGAGCTACGAGCTCCTAAAGTAGGGTATTGACGACGTTGAAGATGTGGGAGCGCGAAATTTTAATCACAAATTACTTTTTTTACTATCACAGGGCACTAGCTCTTCACACGGCTGCTGAAAATGGCAGTCCTCCAGCATGGGCGTGGATACCAAAATGTAAAGAAGACGGCTCATACGAAACGGTACAATGCCGGGGTTCCGACAAGGCTTGTTGGTGCGTCGACATAGCTGGCAATGAGGTGGGTAGATCCCATAAAACTATAGCACATTTGTGGTCGGATTAAAAAAAAGACCGGACGACCATATTTCTTGGGCTCTAAAGCTACAATTTCTTCACTTTTTTCCAGATCCAAGGTACACGGGCTACGAACTCTACACCTAACTGCAATCAACCAATCACGTGTCCTGCAAATGACTGTTCTGCAGAACAAGTGTGCGCTTACGGCTGGCAGTTGGACGCTAAGGGCTGTCCTACCTGCGACTGTCTCGATCCATGCGCTGATGCCAAGTGTAGATCTGATGAGATCTGTGAACTTGTGTCTTTGGAGTGCGAGGTAATTAGGCCTAAATACTTGCTGAAAATATTTTTCTGCAAAATACCGTACAAGTTACCTGCTGCCAAATTTCATTCTTTTACACAATAAAAAACTTCTTTGTTTCTCTATTAAAACCCGCAAATGTTTTTACATTTTAGGGTGAATCCTGCCTACCACTAGCCCGTTGTGCACCATCCCCACAGTGCCCCGAAGGGCTCGACCCTATACAAGCACCGGATGGCTCGGGCCCCCTAAAGTGCGGGCCAAACGCTGCTGCCTGTCCTTCGACCCACGCTTGTCGATTCGCTCCACATGATTCGAGACCATCTGTCTGCTGTCCAAAGCCACGTAAGTCTTATTTAAAAATATGCATTGTTAGATTAGTTTTAGGCCTTATTTAAAAATAGGTCGATCTAGACTTCTCTTGATTACCTACATTCCATTAAATCGCCATTTGTAATGGTCTTATCACATAATTGGACTATGGGAGTGCTCCAAAGCGTAACAACCCACAGCTCTCATTTTGTTTGTATTTTTATAAAGGTTATAATACGTCTTAAGAAAGGTTCTAATTTTTTACTTTCGTATAGGTACGGTATGCTTCGAAAACAAGGACGAAGGGAACTGCTCAGAAGGAGATGTACTCAACACGACAAGATGGCATTTTAACCATGAACGTAATCGCTGCGAACGTTTTAAGTACCATGGCTGCTCGGGCAATCACAACAACTTCAGAACCAAAGAGGAATGTAATAACGTATGCCCTGGTGAGTACAACGCAAGATAATAGGAACTGAAATGTAAATAGTCCAACAAAATACACAACTGAAATTAAACTTAAGAGTAATGGTTTTCTTACTACCTTCCTTAACCTTTGAAGTTCTTTAACTTTTAGTCCCGGTGTAGCTTCCAACTCTACTAAAAAACATTTTACATTTCAAAACAGTTGAAGGTGCGCCAGTGAAACAGAAAAATAAAAAAAGGAAGACTAGCCGCACATCGAAAGATGAAGGCATGTCGTAAAGTTCTTTGGTTTTTAATCTGTGTTAACTTCACTCAATGTTTTTGCACGTTTCTAATAGCATGGTTGGCTTAACTAGCATTTGATATAAGTATAAAAGCATGAACGTACTTGAGTATCTAAGAATTTATGTAGTGTGAAATAGTAAGTCTCTTATTATTAGCAACATTTGTGGTAAACAAATGTTACTAGGGCAAACCATGGGCAGTACTTCCTTAGGAATAACCATATAGTTTAGATTTTTATTTTAGTCACAAATAATTAACGCACTAGCTCAAACTTTTATTTGTATCGAATTAGTATTTAAACTTTTTGCTTTGTCTAACAGTATTGAGCCCATGTGAAAGGCTACGAGAGAAAAACGAAGCCGCTTCAGAAAAATACGGAAAAGGAACATTCATACCAAAGTGTGACGCAACTGGGGCTTGGGAGCCGGTGCAGTGTATGTCACATATCGGTAAGTTAAAGTACCAATCACTAATAAAATAATAAGCGTAATTTATCCACATTTTATGCGTTAATATCTCTACTTGCAATTGTTAAAAAGTGTTAATGGCATTCACTCTTTCTTTATAGATGTGTGCTGGTGTGTTAGCGCCCGAGGGGAGCCTCTAAAGGGCTCACTGGTACGCGGCGCTAAACCCTCCTGCAATTTCAGACAAGCGCGCAAATGGGTACAACGTGACCCAATGGACGAACGGTCTAGAGCCGATGAAGGTAATAGAGTGAATGAAAAAAAAAATACAAACGTAAAAAAGCCACGCTTCATAATTAAAAATACCAACTCTTCTTACAGTGTTAGAAGAACTAATAAGACAAATGACGGCGTATAGAGGAGAAGATTTCGATGACGAAGACGACGAAGATGAAGATATCGATCTCGAAGCTGAAGGTCGAGAGGAAGAATCTTTGGAGAAAATGCTTATACAAAAAGACGAACCTGTGTTGGTGTCAGAGATCGTCGAGCCGAAGCCCGCAGACTCCACCAGAAGAGTTGAGAAACCTCTAGAAGTCAGCACCGAGAAGATCAGTTTTAAGACAAAATGTCAGATGATTCAAGAGGAAATTGATAATGGTTTGTAGTTTATCTAATTATCGAGTTAAAAAAGGAGAGGGTTCCAATTTATGTAATCAACAATATGTTTATATATAAAAATGGCGTAGCTAAACTATTGAATGAGAAGTAAACGTAAGCAAAAAGTAGAAATAGTCTTAGCACTTTTTTAACTGTATATATTTGAATTGCCACTGAGTTGTAACACTCAGCTATTTAGCCAGGATCTACATAAGCAACCTTCAAAAACCGCCGAAACCACCACGTACCATGAAATATTTACGAATGTTGTGTTATCAATAGGTGGCGAGGGTCTGCGACCGCGTTGCCTGTCAGATGGTTCGTTCTCCCCGCGGCAGTGTAACCGCGGGCGGTGCTGGTGCGTAGACGCGGCCGGACAGAAGAGGCAACACATAGGATCAGTGAACGACGCGCCAGCCCCCGACACTTGTGGTGAGTACCTACTAATACTAGTTCTAGAACAGTATTAAATTTAAATCGTTGCTTTTGGTTTGAAAGCGATTCGAACTGGTCGTTAATGTCTAAAATTATAACTATAAAGATTTTCGATATTCGGCAAGGGACAAGGACTCAAAACACCATTAAGTCTGTGAAAACATGGCCCTGAAGAACATAATGATGAAAACGGTTATGGTCTAGGTATCTAAAATAATAAAATTGGAGGTGCTTTGATGGATATCAGTAAATTTTAATCCAAAAAGGAATAAAAAGGTTGCCAAATAAATCTTCATATTGTCACGATAACGTTTAGAAAATAACATTATGATAACGCAATCAATTGGCGCAATCCAATGATTAACTGCAATGGTTATTAACTGATATTATTGTTGCTTCAGAACCAACCCGCGTAGAATCTGCGGTGCTGGAGCTGGAGCTGCTAAACGTGGAGGGCTCTGCGGCGGAGGCGGCGCGCGGCGTGCTGGCGGCGCGGCTGGCGGCGCTGGGCGCGCGCGTGCCCGTCACGCTGGCGCACGAGCCGCGCGCCGCCCGTCTGCGCGCGCTGCTCGCCGGCCCGCGCGCTGTCGACTACGTCTACCATATCGAGAACCTGGTCAGTGCCTATCTTACAACCCTTTTAGTATACTCTATCCTTTAGAACCAAGATATACTTGGCATCTGTTAAATGTACCTAATCTTATATCGTATACAATTTAGATCTTTAAGATTTCCTTGATGCTACAATTTAACTACAATAAGTAGTATACCTATTAAGTTTAAATTAAGGTCCGCACCGGACGTAAACAATTTGAAAGGATTAGCAAACCAAAGTCAAGCGAAGGAGGTAGTTACTAAACAGGAAGTAATGTACAGTTAAGAATTGCCAACCGAAGTAATTTTACCAACTACCAACGCCAAATATTTTGTTTTACTCATTGAAAACTGCAATTACTGCACAGGTGAAACAAGAAAAACTATCAGGAACGAGCAAGTCGCCCGAGGCGGCTGTTTTGGGCGCAGATGTCATCCGCAGCGAGTACCGACTCGCGCCGCTTTTGCCACCCGCCATGCAACAGCGGGAAATACTTAGCGAGTCTACTGTAAGTTTTCAGTTTTAGATTCTAGAACTTTAAATATTAGCTTCTCACGTATACATAACACATAAAATGATTTTTTTTCTTACCAGGTTTCCGCTACAACTTCTTACCACACTGCCTTAATAGTCTTAGCGGCCACTTCAGCGTTCATCATCAGCGTACTGTGTGTCCTTGTGATGCTCTACCGGGCTAGATTGCAGCGAGAGCCGCAGAAAGCCGAACGGTTTCTACCGGCGGCACCTCCCGTCTACGTCCTGTCCGCCGATGAGAAAGCGGAGCTAGCAAGGGTGCTACACTCTCCTCCACCACCTATCCCACCACAAAATGATGACCAAACTAGAGTATAACTACGAAAATGCTTTAAAACTTAAATGTTTAAAACATGGATATGACAAATGACAACTTAAACTTCCCGCTAGAATTCTGTCGCTACACTATGGGTAAGGATGTGTTGCCAAGTATTAAAATAAAAAGATTCTCGATAGTCTTACTGAGTGTCACACTGCGACATATTGGGCCTATGTGACAATAAAAATTGTGCTCGTTTTAGACTTTCACGGCACAAAGGAATTTATCTGCTCGTTGACCAAAACTATGGTTCTATTTACTTAATGACTTCCAATCTTGTTATATTTACATGATATTTAAAAATGTTTAGAAATATTGACTGACATAGATCTTTCTCCCTTAACTGCTGTCCCGAATTTTTCCTCAGCCACGACCAGAACAAATTTTAATATCAAATTCGAATTTATAATTTTTCTTTTTAATGATATGTCATATCTATGTAGACAAAGTGTATGGTATAACTTTTTTGCTGAGAAGCTGATTGTTTACCTTTCTCGTAAAGAAGCTATTGCAATGATAGTACAGGTACTAAAGTAATTATAGGGTCCAAAATAATATTGGCTAGAATTTTGAGTACCTTACGTAGTATATTCAAGTAGTACCCTTATCTCTGTATTTGTAATTTTATAAACTTTTTCTGAATGTATAAATTCTTAGTGAATTAATAAAATTAATTTACTGATTCTTGAAAGATTTAATGAACTGTAAAATATCCTTTTCAATGAAGAATATTTATAGTAAGTGTGATGGAAAAGAATGGTTTAGTAAAGTATATTTAAAATTGTAAGTACAGAGTTAAGTTAAAAAACCAGATATCAGATCAGATGTCGTCAGTGATCGTAAGATTAGAGACTGATAGGTGATGGTCGAATACTCCTGAAAAATCTCTGACATGGCCTGTGAACTACGCGATGGTGACAATGTTTTCGATGCCTTACCACTTAGGCATAGGCTGTAACACTAAGAGAATTGTAACAATCGCTAAGTTAAGGGATATAGTTCTAGGAGACTATGACAAACAGATTTAATTCATGGATTTATCTGTATGTAAAATATTTGTCATAATTTCCGAAACTCAGAAGACAATTATCTTGTTATGTTTTATACTAGAATAAGAAACTAATAATAAGTTAGCGCAAGGGCGCGCGTAAATTTATTAATACGCGCGCTTTTACGCACTCTTTAGTTCCTCTCGTTGAGTCTCGCTCTCCAGTACTAGGTTCATCATTATTTTAGTTCTATGACTATGAACTGCTAGGCTACCGCTTTAAACTTCTAATCTTTGGTAAACAACACGAAATAAGAACGTGGCTCGACGTAGAACTAATCTAGTCTGTTTATTCATGAGTATCCTCCCTCATTCGTTCCATTACGTATTGTAAATCATTTCACCCTGTTTTATGTTTGTAAATAAGTGTAATATTTATATAAGTTTCATTGTACTATTCAACAACCAAATATTAACACATTTGACTCGTATTTTCCATTTGGTATTTCTTATTAAATAAGTTATTTTAAAGCTTACATGTCACGGCTCTTTTTTACAAAAACCTCGAAGTAATTGAATGAAGAATTTATTCATAATATTATTATGTATTACATTATTTTATTAAATAAATGATTTTATATAACATGTCTTTTCTTATCCCTGAACCAAGATAATGTATCCAACTTATATAATTCCAACGCTTACCATGATTTTAGCAGCTGGGGAAATAAGCTTAAGAATTTTGACAACCTTTTGCTTCAACACAAATTATTTATTAAATTAATATTAATCGACCTTTTATCCCTGACGTCTTATAAATAAAAATAAGCAAACGCAATTTAAAATTGAGCAAATAAAAAAGAGTGTAGCCTAAATATGTTATGTTATTTTTTTTTGTTTGGTATTGAATATGCGAGGGATTACGATTATTTTATTAATTTACAGTTATTCTGACTCTTTTTTAATCTTCTAGACTAAAATAGAGTTTCATAATAAAATTATACATTTTTTGTATATAGTAAGGTTACTAATTCTTATTAGTAAGCCCATTGTGGGTAACTAGCTTTATAAGCGCGACATGCTCTTATTATTACCCAATGAGTTCATTTATCGTCCATGACAATTAACTCAAATAAATTCAAAATTAAATAGATACACGTAACTTAATTTAGATTTTTATCCAAAAAGATAATTATTAAATACAAATTCTGCAAGTAAATGGTAACCTTTTTGATATCCGTGTAACTGTCACGTCGCCGATGACATTTCTTTCGGTTGACAAGTCGTAGGGGCCGGCCCTTGGGAGAAATTATTTAGAATGAATCAAGGAGGCGGCCTCGCTTGTTGCGCCGTTTGCAACGAGAAAACTCATCGGAGGTGCGCTCGATGCCTGAACGTTTATTATTGTAATACGGATCACCAACGTCAAGACTGGAAAAGACACAAAAGTGAGTGTGCTTCAAAGTTACCGAAACAGGGTTCAAAAAGCGATAATTCAAGTGAACGCAAAATTGTTGATGAAGAATCTAAGAAGAAAGTGAAAGACGGAACTTCCAACGTCATAGAAGATAGGCAGAAGGATATTTCAAAAGAGGGTAGTAGCGTAAGACATTTGAATAAATCTAAATCAAAAAACGTTAAAAATAGTGTTAAAGAGGGTACGTCGGACAGTGTTAGTAAATACAATTCGCACATATCAACTGAAAACGTTAAACAAAGTGAGGAAGGCAAAGCGAAAGCATCGGGACACAATGACAATAGTGTAATTTCTAGTGTAGTGTATACAAACCGCGATTTAACGAGCAGTAGTGCCATAACATACGAGGGCTCGTCCGAGCAGGAGGTGTTGCGCGAGTCAGCGCAACAGCTCAGCACGGTGGACTTCGCCACGCCGAGTACCTCTAATGTGTTACGTGCTGTGAACAGGACAGACACTGCGAAGATGCCAGTGCTGCCAAGCTACGGGCCTGAACAGGGTACCCGCGTCAAGGAGTACCCTGAGGCCTCACTCAAAGGCAGCGGGGCACCCTTTAATCATATGCCTAATAGTTACTATATGGACCCGAGTGACTCTTGCTATGAGATATGTCATCGAGTAATCAGGGACATGACACAGTATGGTGTGTGTGTGCTCAACAATTTCCTGGGCAAGGAGAGAGGACTGATGGTGTTAAATGAAGTGTTAGATATGTACCGATCGGGAATATTCACAGTAAGTCTTTTTATTCTATTTTAAAACTTAATGTTAGGTTTTAACCCGAGTGTCGTGTGACATAAAAAGTAAACTAAGTGTTTAGGAAGTAACATAATGATAAATAGTTTACAAGGTGAGGTTGTAAATAGCTGTTCACTAAAATATAATCAAGTTTCATATGGAATGTAACTCATACACATTGTTTACACTGATACAGCAAGCTAATATCATTCTTTGTATAAAAATTGATGATTTATGCCCAAATCTTGAAGACATTAAAAGAGGCCTGTATCCAGCTGTGCACATTTATATTGTTATAGTTTTCTTTAATTGAAATTGATTGTTACATGTTTTATTATAACAATATAATATTACTTGTTTTGTCAACTTAAGAGGGACAGAAATGAATTTATCATCCTCTTTGGTTAATAAAAACCTGGAGTACTTAAAAGATAATAAGTAGTGTTGTTATAAAACAATGCAATTTTAACTTTATAAATGATCTGTCATGAAGTATGCCAACAGTAAAACATTAAATATTTATCTTCTAACCAGACAGCAATAATTTTATTACTCTTATCTATGTCAGAAAAAAAATATGCTTTAGTTTATTCCCCTTTCTGTACTAGATAGTAGATGTTGCTCTATAGATTACTGCTATTAAGACAACTTGATTTAATTTTATATTATGACATGATCAAAACACCAAAGTAATGAAAATATTAATCCTCTTAAATATGGGACCATGTTTATTAAAAAACTTTTATTGTTGTGTCCCAAATGAATTCCTTTCTGTTTTATACATGTTATTAAAAAAAGGTTTTTATACTATTTCTTTATGGGGGTTTTGTAAATCCATGATTAAGTGACTATTCTACAAGAGGTGGAGAATTTTCTTTATTCAATATTTTTCCTTGGATTTCACTTCCAAATTATTCAGCATTTAATTTTTTTTTAAATTGCTAATAGAGGCACTTGCTAAGGGATGGAAATAATGAAATTAATATTTCCGTATTAGAAACAATTACTTATAATTATGTGGATATTAATAACTAATGTAAATTAATTATTAAAATTAAGTCATTAGGTAAAAGTTTAAAATTACATGTAGGTAAGTTGATATTTATAATATTGGCTTCTACTAATTGCTAAATATGAACTTGTTTATACATTTATTTTATGGAATAATTGGATGGATTTAAATGTTAAATGCTTTTAATGCCTAGCTGTCTTTTTCAAGTATAATTTTAGTACAATCACATATTTTAAGTTTCTTTTATCTTCAAAACATCTTCGTTAGAGAAATGTAATGTTAATATATTGCTGTTATATGTTGCATACATGTGCTTCTATTTATTACACTTGAAAGCAAGTAAGATACAGTGTATAAGTTTTTACAATTTCGGGGGTAGTTTAAAAAAAATAGTCTGCAATTTCAGCATCAAATTCAAAAAACTTTAGTGATTTATGCTGTTACAAGGATTCATTTGATTCTAATTTTTTTGTCATAACTGACACATCACCACCTAACAAATTTGTATGTTACAGGCAGGTCAGCTAGTGTCCAACCCTGCAAGTACAGAAGCGCAGACCATCCGAAGTGACCTTATCACGTGGATTGATGGCAAGGAAGCCAACTGCCACTACATCAGACAATTAATTAGTCAAGTAAGTGTTTTCAATGTTTGTTTTCTTTTTACCACATCAAAGTCCATCTAAACAGCAATTCTTTGCATTTATCATCCATCTCTCCTCGTTATGATTTTGATGTATGTACTAAAGAACGAGTTAAATTCATCCCAAGACCTTTGGTAGTGATTTGATTTTTATTGCAATCGTGATTAACTTTTAAATCATTAACTTAGGGAATATTCACTATTCACAGACTGCATGTTGAGCAAAATTTCCTTATCTCTTTGGCTAAGGCTGTTAGTATCAAAATTCCTTTAAAAACATACAACCACTATTACAGAACTTGTATGTAGCGTAAGAAGTAGTACCAAGGTCAGAATACAAAAAGGAAAAGCTTCCGGATGTTTTGTGACTAATGTAGTCTGAAATAAGAATAATGGGTAATGTAGCCCTTCGTACGTGACCCGAGACACACTCCATCGGGATATAATACAGGAAAACAGTTAGCGATATAACTAGGAGTTTATTATTATTAATTAATATTAAAATTATGTAGTAGGAATGGTGAGAGTAAATGTATTTCGAGGTATGTAGTACCAAACTACCTTTCCCGCTTTCCCATTTGTAATGATTGTTGTAGGTAGGTTAGCCTAGTGAAATTGATCATTTTAATTATTAGTCCATCTGAAGTAATTATTGTAAACTCCTTTAAATTTCGTTCCTATTTTTTTTTTAAGATCCCTGAATGTTTTCTACTTGCGTGGTGTTTTCTACTTGGTGTCTTGAGATGGTATTTGTTTGTGACCTCATATTCAAGAGTTTAGCGGTTTTCGTTAGTGTCGGTATGGCAAAATTGTAAATATATCTTGTCCAATTATATCCTCTTCTCATGTGGTATATTTATGTCTCTAATCCTTAAAACTTGGAACAGCTGTCACTATACTTAAATACACTCAATGTACGATTAATGTACGTACAAGAATTCATTACAATGCCTAGATATAGTGCTGGACAATTAGACAGTGACTGTTTGATGACTGATAATACTCCCTTTGTCCAGCGAATGATAAGTCATAACCGCAATCGATGTATATTAGCGGATAGCGCTTGTAAACATGATTATCTATTGACAAGAATAATTATTCATATAGATAGGGATTTAGCGGTGTTTTAGGCGGAACCAGCCGTCATAAAGTAGGTTTTAGTTCGAGATAGACGCCCAGTTAATGTTCAGCGAACTATTGAAGATCTTCAAAGGTACACACAAACGAAACAGTTTAGAAAATTATCGCCGAGTTAACAAACACAACTTAAAGATGTGAGCAAAGCCAGAAATCGGATAATAATTCTTTAAAAGTAAGTAATGTCTCTTAATGAAATGGACAAGCCATTTTGATACCCGACGATTATATTTATTCTTCTACGACGCGTGCCTCTTAACTTATCCATCAGTCAAGTCGACTATGGATGCCCTTCATTGACTCGAAATTTCTTAAAATTACCAAAAATTTCTTTGACCATTTATGAAGTAATTACAGATTAATACCAAGTCTTGCCAAGAATGTCAATGATAAACAATGCATAATATGTGCGTGTCTTAAATACCTGCAAGGTCTAAAATCCGGATGGTTTACTTTCACCGGGGGCCGGCCGGCTCTGGATCATATTACTCTTCATGTTACTGCGTCCTTAGTACATCAATTTAAGGATAATAAGATCATAGAGATGAAATAGTAATTAAAGTATTGCATTCGTGAATCCTGGATTGGTGAGATGCAGTGGTATCTGGGGAACTGGTACTGCATGCGTATTAGAAAGGAATAGAATTATAGTTAGTATGGTATGGTGGTATGTTTAATACCACCTTAGATATTTTACAGTAGTAAAAATGAATGACCGCACTAATGTATGAAAAACATTCGATCGTCTTTTGTTCCCAAAAATTCTATAATGAATACCTTTTAGTCTGCCTCAAAATCACATCACCCTACGTGTGCTACAGTTTTAATAACTATTAACATTCTTGCTGTATATCTTTTTATTATAACGTAACCACAAAACGCCCGTTTGGGGTCACTATAACCGCAAGTCCTATAACAACAGAATCTACTCGTGATGTCACGTATTGTTTACACAGGTTACCGACTTTTGTAGTGGTCAGGTTAAATCTGGTCGCGTCATTTTGGAGTGCGTAAAGTTGCTAAGTTAAAATTAAAAAGTTGTCAGTTGCTTGCTAAACCCTCGTATCGTTTTCTTGCAAATCTGCACAATATAGCCACAACAACGTGCAAAATGTGGGCGGGGTTGTATAGAGAAGTTATGCTTTTTTTGGCTCAAATAAATAATATAACTGGTGACTTTTTTCCCTTGCAAAGCTTACTTTCTGACAACTTCGTTATGCAGCCGTTTTTTAACGTGTTCCACTTCTAGGTCCTTTGAATTGTTGTTCTGAACTTTCAAGTACTTGTAAGGATTTGAATGTTGTGTAAAGAATATACTCTCTTAATAGCATAGGACTTCTAGAGAAGATTTCGTTATAACTACGTAGGAATAGGAATCATTGAGAATTTTAATACTTTTGTGATGAGTTACATGCAATATAGTAAAATCTTTAAGAAATCGATGCAAACAGTCGTCAATTACCTATTTATCATTGTTTTCATGATAAATGCTCCTTAGTTATCACAATTATGTGTAGCCGTCGTTTTGACCGCGTTGCGACAACATGCTAATTGCTGTTAAAATAAAACAAATGAGTTTACTAAAAATAATAATTATCTTTGAACTTTCTGCGCAACAAAATTTACAATTGCAGCCAGTTTTTTTCAGCCAGAATTTAAATAGTATTCCGTAGAGGGAATCCTGTCTTTTTTTTTATCTGACTACCCTTTTGGAATTTGTCAAGATTCACTACATATAGTCCAGCTGTTGCGCTAAGTCTAAAATCTGCTGTCCCAGCGTAGTGATTTTCTCCAAACTGACATCGTGTTCTAATCTCGCCGGATCCCTCACACAAAATCAATACCTTCGCAAATTCTTTAAACATTACGCATCACAGATAACTGTAATATGTATCAAACCTAGAATAAAAGAGATAGCAGCTGATTGTCCATATCTCAAGATTTGGAAGGCGCCACACATACGGACATAGCTGCCAAATATGATGACGTAGGATTTGCTCACTCGACCTAGTTTTTGTATTTGCCTTTTCTAATGTCTTGTTTGCCATATTATATTGCCTGATTAAATATAACAATATTATACTTTTTGAGTCAACGTATTCGTGAGATGCTCTCACTTACCTTTAAACCTTTTCCGGGCCCCGTAACATAGCATTTTGCATGTATTTTGCATTTTGTGACTGCTCATATTATGATGTTCCGCGTTTTCTTTTCCACAAAGAACGAACGTTCTCATTACATTCTGCAAACTCGATCAAAACACAATTAATGCCGTCTGTTTCCAGGTCGACAATATCATACTGAGGGCAAACAAGATGGCCAACAATGGGAGAATGGGGGACTACGTCATCAACGGCAGAACGAAGGTAAATATTGATAGACACTCAATGTAAGACTGGATTGTGTGTTTGTCATGTGTGTTGACAGCTAATGAACGGAAACTTGCAGTTATTGCATGGGAAAATGAAGAATTACTATCGTATGGAGACTACCTTTTAAGTCTGATTTTATTGTTTTTGTAACATCTTCGTCATCAACGTCTTCTTATGTTTTAAGTGTCAAAGTTTTTGTTTAATGAATGATAACGACGGTAATTAGCTTACAAAATCTGATTATATTATAATTCAACTAAACAAAACATATTTTTATGAGAAGATGAGAAGGCACGTCTCGAAGGATGCAAATGTTTTCGTTTCGTTTCGTTTTCTTATTTTTATTTTTTGCTACTCTTAAGCGTATAATCATATCAATGTAAAACAATCGTATAACCGATAACTATTTACTCTTGTTGCATACGTTGTATTTTTACCCAATTAAAGACAAATAAAGATGCTTAAACATATACACAAACAAAACGCCCAAAGCTCCGGTACTTTGGAATAAAATCAAAATTTCATCGACAGCCTTGGAAGAGCGAAACTTTCTACTTAAGCCTTAATGCTAAGTTATGTTGTTAGATGACACATACTTTAGACGCTACATATATTATAATACGTGTAAACCATATGTTAATTTTATTTGCTTAGCAATAGAAATCGATTGACAAATTCCATAAGGAGTTGATGTTATATCACGATTTTCAAGTCATTCTGGTGTTGTTGATGGCAAATCATCATGACTGTAGTTTCCAGTTTCCCCTGGCTTAGAAGAAATGTACTAGATTATAAATTTCTCGTAAATGCAATACGCAGTTACAAGAAAAAAGTTTTTTGGATGAATTTCATTATCAATGTCTTAATTAAACTTTTTTGTATGCAGGCTTTACATAAGACCGTAATCCTGTTTATTATTATCTGACCAATTGATCAAGCCCGACTGTTAATCATCATATTATTCACAGCGCAAAAACGAATCGCTGTAACGATGATTAAATCCAACAGTTTTTCCACATTGCATAATGTTCACTTGTGAAATTGCGCGCTCGTTCATTCGAGTTATGAGTATGTGATTGTGAAGTAGCATTGCCGACCTCATCTAAATCATCAGCGTCATTATTTATGTTTAGAAATCTTTTGTTGAAACTTCGAAAGATGCTTTCAACATGATACAACTTGAGTGTTCTTCATAAGTTCATTGTCACTAGATTGAACTTTCAAAGTATACCGAATGTGTCTAAATTGAGTCACTATTGAATAAATTGAGTCTTCGAAGAGTTTTTTTTTTTAACTTCTACACCGCATTAGACTGCAAATTATAAAACCATAATTAAGTATGTGTAAAAGTTTTGATGTTTCCCTTTCTGTGGTTTAAAATATACCGGTGGCAAGGAGCTAGGTGAATACTATTCTACTAGTTATACCAGTATTCATTTTCAGTCAGTCAGTTGAAAAATATCGCTTCGTTTTTTAACAATTCTATATTTTTTGCAGCACTTGGCGTCTATAAGAAATTCCAATATTCAAATTCATTTTATTATTAACAATCACGCGTTGCTTTTATAATTTTTTTATGTATTATAATTTGTTTATTGACAAATAATAAGCACGAAATGATATCATTTTCGAATTCAATGCATTGTCATTAAGCGTCATAACTTGTCATATTTTTTTTGTCATGGCATTATCTTGGATATTGCATAATATAACATTTCATGAATTTAATTCACCTCCGGCTAGAGATTAGGTTTTTTCATGCAGCCCATCTGGTATGGATCAACAAAACTGGGTATAATTCTGCTATTTTCAATAGCTGATGAATGAATGGCCCTAATCATCTTTCTAGCTTTTTCCCTTTCCCAGATACAGTACAGGTCAGCTTCCAAAACTTCTAAACCTTTGGGATACTATATTTGGAGTGTTGCCTACCTGACTTCCACAACTCAATTATCTATCAAAGTGATACCGTTGTGTAACGATCCGATGTTGCCTATTACTCTAATTTCATTAAAAATATAATTACTAGTCTAGTTACCTATTTCTAGTCTTTATAAAAGCCTCATACAATGTTCATCCCAGGTGTTGCATAGAGTACATAAACGCAGAGAATAAGCACTAAAACCAAACATATGTCTGAAACGAAATCTTATCTAGTCAATACACCTGTATACAGTTCACTTTGACATCATACTTTCAAGTTGTTTTATTATCTACCTAGTATTATTCATTAATTTATCTTGGATAAAAACAACACTAAAATTAACCTTATTTACTTAAGATTAAGGTTTGCTTTTGAATACAAAACTATGTTTCAGTCTTTTGAAACCTGGATTTATGTTAATACATATTAAACTATTAGGGCCAGTGTACCAGTGCTCCCGTTCTTGGGTGGCCAATAACTGGGTCACATAGAAAATATCACGTAGGCCCGACGACCTATCATGGTTACACACATTTTAAGAGTTTGGATTTTATGGATTAAATATACATATATTTTTAATATATATAACATATTAGGAGGGATATAGCAATACATCTGTAATCTTTAATTGCTTAAGTGATAAAAAAAATATAAAAAAATACCAACTCTATACTGTAAGGAGTTCTGTAGCTTTCTTCAAGCTAATATAATTTTATCCTTAAGTAAATATAATATAAGTTTGTATGACCTATTTTAATAAGAATGTGGATATACACAAATAATTTGCAGCTAAGAAAAATCTAAAATTTAAAATATATAAACGGTGAAACTGTTTGTATTTAGATCTCAGATCTAAAATTTAATGAGGCACAGATAATTAATACTATACTACAAAGTTCTATTACAGCGTCTATCTTCCTAAGTTCAATAATGAATGAAATTGACGCTCTAAATATTTGATGAAGTAGTAATACCTACCCAAATGTTTCTCTAGGACAGGCAACGCACTGAACAACCTAAAACATTGATTACTACAAAACTATTTCGCCTCAAACGTTATCGTTATCATTCGCAAAAGTAATATCGCGAAGGGATCGGTTTGCACGATAAAAACCAAAATAACGCGCGTTGGCGCATGCGCCGTGGAGGCGTTGCGTACGTGACTCGCAGCATGGCGGCGGAGGCGCGGGGCCGCGGGGAGGGGGCGACTGTAAACATTAGTAAGAATCGTAAGCGAATCCCACGCCGACATCCCTCTGTTTACAAACCACAAACTACAAAGACAAACTATTGTTCAAAGTATAACTATCATAGTTTGGTACTCGCCTCCTTCCGTACTTCTCGAATCTAGTAAGAATGCACAGGTCTTGATTGACTGGGTGCTGTGTTGACTCTGGCTTTGAAAGCGTTTAATTTGCAGTGTTATGTTCTGCTAAATATTTGATAATTTAATGTGGATTGTCATCGGAATTTGTATTTGGTTTATACGGATTAGTTCTAATTTTATCATTTACTGTTTTTATTTTTTACTAACATTTGTTTTACCAATCTACTACGTCACTTAATTTTGCCGTGATCCTTTATTGTTCACAACTTACTGAATATCAATTCTGCAAAGTCCTTTTTTGAGTGACACAATTTTTTTCTACTTGCTGGGAAAAATCTTTCAACCATTGAATTACAACGACATCGCTAGTTTTACTTCACCACCAAGATATGTTTTACAATATCTTGTCCTTAAAACATTATTACAAAACAGGATATTGAACCTTTAGCAGTTACCTTCATGTTTTAATTACTTATTATCAACACACGGTGTGTCACGTAGTTGGTTGACCATTACATCATTCGTTTATCAACAATACACATGTTTTTGAAGAGAGTGACCATTGTTTTATATGTATACAAACGTTCAGAGAAATTATGCATCGAGAAAGTATAAGCAATATCGATTAAATATGTCTTATTTTAATAATATTAAGTTTCTAATAATAAAGATCATGAAAAAGTACATTTAGCGCATGTTGTAGTAAATTAATTCAAATGTTCTCCTTTTGAGTACAAAAGCTTGATTCTATAATCTTTGAGCATCTTTGCTTTGTGATTTCCAACAGGCCCAATAGAAAAAAGGTCGCACGTGCTTCAAAAGGGCATTCATCGCACGCCACAGCGACGAAATAGTAAAACCTTGAGAGATTATGTTTCGACGAATTTGTGGGACGTCCAATAGATTGTGTCTTGTATTTGTAGAGAACTGTAATTGTGGGAATAATTGTGATAGGTAGGATAATGTGAATACGAATGTATGTAAAAAAAGCTGTAAGAGGAATATTGGCCATGTTGCAAAAAATAATGTGCAAAATATTACACCTGCCCTTTTTTTAATTATATTCAATTATCATCTATAGTTGTATGATTCCGGACAACTTTGGCCAGTAACATTTTGAAATAGAAATAATTTGTAAAAAAAATATTGCAGGCAGACAACAGTAGGGCAGGTGAAGCTAAATAAAGCTTTTAATAAAAAGGGACAGATTCGTCGTATTTTGTATTTACAAAGGTTTTAGTCTCAAGAAAAGCAAATTTTCAAATTGAATAGAACTTCGACTAATGAACATTAGCTTAATTATATAATAATATGAACCTCGACATTGTCAAAGGTTATCACAACTTGGATTAGTTGTAAACCCTTCAGTTACATAATACTATAATGGTTAAACATTCGGTAACATGTGTTTACAAATAAATCAATTTTCAATGTTTAATAATATAGTCATAGTTAACTAGCTGTACCCGCAACTTTGTCCGCGTGGAATTTGCCAATATCATTTTTCGTCATTGGCCTAGCCTTTTCCCAACTATGTTGGGGTCGGCTACCAGTCCAACCGGTTTCAGCTAAGTACCAGTGTTTTACAAGGAGCGACTGCCTGATCTGACCTCCTTAACCCAGTTACCTGGGCAACACGATACCCCTTGGTTAGACTGGCTGTCAGACTTTTTCAAGCTTCTGACTACCTGTAACGACTGTCAGAGATGTAGGAATAACAGCCAGGACCCACAATTTTACGTGCCTTCCGAAACACGGAGGAACTCGTTATGACAAAGATGGTCACCCATCTACGGATTAACCGCGTCAAGCATAGCTTAACCAGATCAGTTATTTGGCAAGATCACTTTTTTCTGGATTAAAGAATTTTCTTCTAACAATTGACGAGAAAAATGCAAGATTAGATCACAGACAAAATTTAATAAAACTTTGAAAAAAAGGAAGTTAAATCAGTGTTGCTACACCTTAATATTGTTATCAAAAGAAAAGGCCACGTCAAAAGTAATAATGAGTAAATTAAATATATCAGATTAATTTGTAACATATTTACTAACATCCACATGTTATTAAAGGAAAGACGGCTTTGTACGAAGTTCTAATTATAAACTGTGTTTAGGAAACCCCAAACGTCAGTTTTGATTCAGATACAAATATTTTTGTTTTGCACTCTATCAAGGCAGGAAAAATAAATTGTGATTGACCTAGAAAGGTCCACACGTAAACTGAATTATGGTGCGTTGACATAATTTTGTTATTCATTACCAAGACGTAGATTTTTTAGAATTTCGACACAAATAACAGTCCAAAGAAGTATTCTTCAAAGAAATGTATGTAATTCATTCATTGCCATATTGAATAGCTTTCATACTCAGGCTTTAATCCGATTAGCAGGTGGTTTTTTAATGATTAGAACTTAGAGGACCGACCTTCTTGGAGTATTTAATTGTAGTTGTGCATGCATGACAATGCAATATACGACAAAGAGCTGCGTCTCTTACTCGACTCAATATTTCATTCCTTTGCCGAAAGGCCCTAGTACATTCCTTATTTTCGGAAGCTTCTTAAGTTAGCATCAAGCTATTAAGTATATATAAACAAAACAATAAACTAATTCTCTTATCTCACCCTCTCGATGTGTAAAAGTACACGTATGTGTGCGATGATATCGGTGTATCGTAGGTGCGCCGGCGTTGATCACAAAAATTCGCGATATACCTCGTTTTTGAAATCTTAGGTAAGTACTTGACATACTTACATATATTTAACGTGTGTGTCATGGTAATACGTATAATAAACATAAGTTAATATTACAATTTTGTCTACAAATCTCCGAATTTGTTGAAGCTTTATACAGGGTGTTAATTTGACGACCGATAAAAATTATGGAAAATTTCTACTGTTTCCTAGACCATCGTAAATGAAATTACATACTTAAATAAAGTTCTCCAGTGCCTCTAAAGATCATCACATAAATCATCTCACAGTCCGCTAGTCGTAGATAAACATTGAGTTTTATCTATTCCAACAGTCATCTATTGTGTGGGTCATAGATGATTTCACTGTTTTACTACCGACGCGATGTCATGAATAGCCCATATAATATCTATCTGAACTTGACGTATCAAAATAATTTTTCATGCCAAATAGTGCAGCAATTGCAGAGTTTCCAGTAAAAACGATACAACTCCTCCTAGCCAAACCATGAACTATGACTATTAGTTAGACATTTCATTAGGTCTGTTTTTTTTATTGCATACCATAATTTTACTGTCAATTATGGACCCTGTGGGGTCTGTCATCTTGACCATGGACAACGCACTTTCAATTAAATAATCAGCTGAGCAATTATCTCATATTTATGTTTGTGTATCAGCTTTTTTTTACTCAAATTTAAAGTAACCATAGGTTATCATAATATTACACAACATTTAAAATATTTCAAAAATATCAAGTATCAAGATTTTATTTTCAACAGTATTATAACAAATTTTGTTCAAATTTATCAGGGCAAAGGTAACTTTATGTACATATTGCCGTAGATAATACTTTATAAACTAGTATTTTTAATTCATTCTAGAAGAAATCTTAATTCATTCAACGTGTTACACAAATCTGATAACAAGTCTTGATAATTTTGCACTCTGATGATGTCATGACTGACGATGTAATTTAACATTCCGATTCTAAGCTTATCGGTTCGAGGAAGAGTTTATTAATGAACCATTATTGATAATAAACATACTTAAAGGATTTTGATATAACTAATGATAAATCTTATCGTAAATAATTTGACTTTTTATTGTATGTACTTTCTTTTAAATATGGCATCGACCTTCATGCTCCTATTCTTATTCCTTATTTTTCGTTTAGCGCAATGCTTGATGCTTTCTATTCGGAATAATATCGGTATCACAACTATGGTTTCGAAGCGGGTTTTCCTCATTTATTTTCCTTCCTGCAGGAGTATTTTCCTTTCTGCCATTTCTTTTCCACTGCAGGCCAAAGTCTATCCACTCTCCTTTCATTTCTCCCTGTCCACGGCTATTATAGTTTCTGTTGTAGGAGTTAAACTCACCCCTAGTCATCAAGGTGTATCCACCGAGACATTTTCATCCTTAACCAGAATAAATAGGAACTCTTCAAGCTAAAACCACATACCGTTTATAAGCCGACGTTACTGAATGAGACCACCCATAGCGCGATCTATTCACCAGTTTAATAGCTCCGACGCGTAGTTATGTGTTTATATCGAACACGTGTATGCCATACAAAACATAACGCTTGTCAAATTTACTATAAACAAAACTTTCTGAACCGTTAACCTAGAATATTATAGTGCTACTTCCTTTCAACAGAATTTAATACATTCTAATTTTCGCATAATTTTGTTTTCGTTTTTTTTTACTTTTACTTCCTTGCTTATCAATTATCAATGTTTTAGCAGATTTTAATCAATTTCATGATCAATTCACAATATCATTGTAAGTAGTTTCGCATCGGTATGGTTATTTTACTTCTATGACAAGTATTTCTAGCAAAAGTCAAACAGATGGTCAATTTTAAACATACTCGTATAAGTCTTGCTCATGAATTATGATTACTTAGCATAATAAAAAAATACGTAGTATTCTTATATCAAATGTGATGATTTCCTCAGGCGATGGTGGCGTGCTACCCCGGTTCCGGCAGTCACTACGTCAAGCACGTTGACAACCCCAACAAAGATGGCCGCTGCATCACCGCCATCTATTATCTGAATCTCGATTGGGACGTCAAACGATACGGGGGACTACTCAGGTAAACAAAAATAATAAAAAAATACCCACAACAATACAATAGACCTTCTCCGCCATTTTTTGTTTGGGGAGGGTAGTCGAAAAGGTCGTTCACCTTGCCATTAAAGGCCAGGTGACGCCATTGATCCAGAACAGCTGTTAATGTTTTTTTTTTGTGTTGACGCTTTAAACCTGAGAGATCGCGTCTAATGTAAGGTGTCGAGAGATTAAAATGCATTTGTTTGTTACAAACTATGGGCTTTTTTAACATCTGTTTATCTTAGAAGATTCACAAGGTTGTGAAAAATGTTTCATGGATAAAAAAAAACAGTGCTGATAATGATTACTTCTTCTTGGTTTATTTTTGTAAGTAACAAGAGGATGATCGCAGGTTTTTTGAATATACAATATTTTTCAATTCTTTTTGGGGTATGCGAGTGGGATGCGAGTGGCTTAGTCAAACCTCACTAAAACAGCTTTCTTGTGTCTTACTGCTCGTCACAGGCTTTATTAGACTCCATACTTCTGAGAGGCTTACATTTCCACGCAAACTTCATAAATCGATGTTATTCTGCTACCATCACCTCGTTACTTTTTAATATAACGTTATTTATTAATGTTCCACAGAGTATTCCCCGAGGGCACGAACCAGGTGGCGGACATAGCGCCCATCTTCGACAGGATGCTGTTCTTCTGGTCCGACAGACGGAACCCTCACGAGGTCCAGCCCGCCTATAGTACCAGGTAATTACCTGTTCTTCATTACTTGATGTCTTTTTGGTAATGTTAATGTGTTACTACAAAAGTAGTTTTTAGACAGTAGGAGCCTGACAGTTGACACCCCCCTCCGCTCACCCCAAACAGAAGAAGTCATGATGACTTCCCATCCGAAGAATTATTTATTTATTTATTTTTAGAGAAGGCTTACGGACTTAATTACAATGTTATAGATAATGTTTTAGATCCTATCCGCTGACTCCTTAAATACAACCCGTTTATTTCTCAAATTTCGCTAGCTGTAGCTACCTTCATTAGCTGTAACATAAACAGAATTTTGTTCACCCAAAATACGTGCTTTTGAACCACCGTCATTGAAAAGGTAAAACAAACAAATTATGATATGTATTAATATTTTGAAGATTAACCTAATCCTAAGCTTCTTACGTTTACAGATATGCTATCACGCTGTGGTATTTCGACACGCACGAAAGAGAGGAGGCCCTCAGAAATTACAGTGAGTACTACATTATAATCACATAATTATGGTTAAAAATTAAGCGTTATCAAGATTCAAACAGGATGTTTTACCTTATTCACATTTAAAAATAACCTGTCGTAACAAAATTATACTCGAAGTACCATATGCCCAGCTGCGGGCCAGTTGTAGACTTGAATTATAAATAAAAGATCATCAAAATCATTTCGTAGCTTTTACATGCGGCACCACTCGTTGTATCTTTTATCGCGGTTTAATTATTTTTTTCCAAGACTGCCTATAAAAGCAGGACTGAACTGGTTACATATCGACTTATTTATGCGTAATATCTACAACACTCCTTCAAATTATTAATAGACTTGTAAAGATATGATGCTTTAATTGCATCGTACTTACGCTAGGGAATTACCGGCTGTTGTAAAAGGAGGAAAATGTTATATTGCAGACACGAGTCTTTTAACACAAGTCGTATCCTGTTACTCATCGATCGTAAACTTGTTTGATTATTTACTGCATTGCCTAGTTTATTTACTAACATATATATGTAAACAGTAAAACAAGTAACATTGTACGAATGACGTCAGTTGTTGGTTTTTGTTTGTTTTCTTTGTAATTAAGTAATACCTTTTTTGTTCTGAGGAACATTGAAAAGCAATGTAAACTTGAAATTACGTTTTTTTTGCAATTCACACTTGTTATAATTGGTGTAAAACACCTAACAGGTCCAGTTTTATTTCTGCGCATGTAATTTATAGTCGGAGAGCTTAGGCACCATATCCTTTCATATTGTATATTAGTGAGTGAAATGAGAATGAAATGGTTTCCAGGCAGATGATCTGATACAATCAATACAAGTATTGAAGTATTTGCCACCAGGGGCGCTAGTGAGCCATAAATGCCTCTTACTTAAAATTTATAAACTCGTTGTCTTTTCAGAAGAACGCGGCCAGCCGTCATCTAGCAAGTGATGATGGGTCCCGTGGGGGTCGGCCCCCCCGCTGCCCGCGGCCCTCCCCCGGCCTGCCTGGGTACCAAGTACCGGTGACTGCAGATCGTAACTGCTATATTATAGTTATTGTATACAATGTCTTTTGGAAAACCTCGAGTATATTTTGGAAATCGCTTCGATGTGAATAACTTTATCAGTAAATTCCGAAAAGAAATTAGAGTTGTTTTTCCGTATTTTGGTCTGCTGTTGATAATTAAAGGTATATCCACCTCATTTTGTTATTTGTTTCATAGAGAAAATTGATCATTTTCAAGCAAAGAAGTGTCACTCGAGATATAATCGGGTTTTTTTAAAACGTGTTGTATATAATAATGTTTGTGCTAATTTGTCACGTCAATTGATACTACTACTGTTGGAAATGCCTCAGATTTGTACCAAAACAACTGTAATAATATTTAAAGTTTTATTTCATTCAGATGTCGGTCATTGTGTTAAGACAATGGCTGGTGTCGTCTTAGATGTTTTTCACAGAGAGTTTTATACAATTTTTTTTTAATACATCCTGTTTTATTACAGAACTTTGCTTAGGGTTGAAGATTTATTGTTATTCACACAGTAATTATATTTAAAACATTTTGTATCCGTAAATTCAACAGCCATCTAACGTTTTGCTTATCCAAAACAGATAAATTGATTTGAAATTTTTACTTTTTCTTTAAATTCTAAACTAACAGTTGTTTTGTTAAAACACAAGACTGATTTTAATATTGAATGTGTCATATATTAGGTATTTCAATTCCTGTTATATACGCACATAAAAAACGATTTCCGTGCTATTTACAGATACGTTGACAATTAGCGATATGACTGCCTCTTCTAGGCTTACTGACCAAGCAAGTGATTAGTGAGGTAGCAACAAAAGTTAATGAGTGTAGTTGTTCTGATTTGAAAATGCAATAGCCTTATTCCCAACTTATTCATGAAACATTGTTGCTAATTGTACTTTATTGAGTTACTTACTGCAGTCCTGTACTAAATATATTATTTGAATGTCAACCGACATCAGAGTCATATTTTAGATAGATAAATAGATAGTTCTAGATAAATATTGATATTTTATTAATGTGTGGTTATGTTCGCCATGCCTATGAAGTATTAATTTTGTTGTGTATTTTATTGGAGCGGCCATCTTGGATGATTCGTTTTCGTTGGCGCACGTAAGGCTGTGTCTACACTAGATATGCGAAGCGATAATGTGCTGTATAAGGAATAATATAATTGCTTTATTTACCGAAGTCTAAGTTAGATTAGGTATATGAAGTAATTCTATTGGTTTTCATGGAACATATTCTACGCTATGTATACCTGTGGAAACGCAGCCTATAGGAATTATTCATTGTTTGAGCTAGTTCACTGATGTTTTGTTATAAATAATGTTATAATACTTAATTGAATTATTTGTTTTGTGGCATCCATTTATTTCTTTTATCTATGAGAAGTAATGTGTATGTCAAATAATGAGAAATATTTTTGCAATATAATTAAAAGATAGAAAGTAACGGTTCTTCCTGTTATATTTCTAATTGGTAAAAAATAATCTCTTTCATTCATATTTTATGTATTAATGTGTATACGTTATATTTTTCTGTTTTCCTTACTTGTTGTTTCTTTATCTTTTATATATTTATTTTATTTCTTTGTTTATTTTTTTTAATGACTACTTGAAGTGCGTCAGTGGACAGTGAGAATGGCTAAGACTGAATATCAATTCGACACGTGTTTATGAGATTTATTTCAACATGTACATTTTATTTATTTGTTTTTATACTTATTTGCCGCATTGTAAATATTTATAATGTTATTCTGGATAAATTCTATTTTACTCAGATTTATTTAATTGTTTTCTACTCAGTACCGGTTTTTTTTCTCTGTCGTCTAAAATGTGTGTGGACCTCTTTACAGCCTCCCTTCCTACGCTGTTGAGTCCACACATGTTTCCACCGCCTCGTCTATTAAACTATGATGTATTTACCGTCACAAAATACTAAAGTGACTGAAGAAACAATAAAATACCTCTTGCATACAGTTTTACATGGAATTGGTGTAAATAACGAAACGATGATACATAACTTTATTTACGTTAGTTGTGTGTTAAAAGTATTCTACTTTGTACATGAAAGTGTATTTTATTTCTTGTTCTTTACCCATTATAACGTTAGTCCTAAGTTGTGTAAAAATAATCAGTTACTATAAGCCGTGTGATGTAATATTTTAGTAGATATTGATTTTGTATATGCTGTATGACATGTTGTCCGACAAAAATGTGTTTGTTCGCTGTTAGACCAAAACGACTCGTGTTGGAGTCATCAATTATTTTGTGGACAGAGCCTGGTATTAAAATTTTACATTGTACTCCATCTTTTATTTACAATAGACGTTCCAAAGAAATTGGTCCTTATGCCGCAGTAGTGGCGCCACTGAGGCCAACCCGAGCATCTTCGGCTATTATCGGCAAGCTTCGGAACATCGCTCGATTGCTACTTTACCACTGCTGCAAGTCCTTGTTAGGAGCGAGGCTGTTGCCTTAGCTGTGGCATTCTTAACCATACTTTCTTTTGCCTTATTAATCAGTAGAAATATTTTTCAAAAGCTTCTAGCTCCGAACAAGACCGGAGTTTAGAGATTCGCTTAAACCTTTATTGAGTTTTAAAATTGATACCTTCAGTTGTATAAAGTAGGCGTATTTTGACGGAATTGATAATAACTTGACAATCGCAAATAACCGAAATCCAAGTTCAAATAAAATTAAAACTGTACCCATCACAACGCTAAAACATGAGTGTGTCACAGTGACGCCAAACAAAAGCTCATTATTTTGTATCGTCTTACAAAAATGTATTAGTAATTTTTAATTATATTGTGTTAATTTTAGAGACTTTTAGGCTTTAGTAACGCCTGTTTACTTTTGTATGGTTATATAACATTGGAAGCTTATAAAATGAAGAAGGGAGATGACGACGAAGGCGAGGGACAAAATTTGTTTTATCGTCAAGCTTCCAGCAAAGCTTTCGAGAAATCTAATCAGGTATATTTAGATCCTAAATACTATTACGTGAAGATAATGACAATACCAGCTTGCAAATTTCCCAGTGTCTGTTGTTGTTGGATAGCAGCTTCTTACTATACTACCTATAATGCACCTACTTCGTTAATTAGGGTGCTATGTCGTTGCCACCTGGTGGTAAATAAGTAGAGTCGACCTCAATCGAATTTAATGATATGAATCCTCAGCCGGATTCAGATCGGTCGCGATGTTTTATAAAATTTTGTATATTTCCTAATCACCTAATCTTATTCCAACTGTAGCAAGCAATGTTACTGGATTCAGGTCCAATTGGTATAAGCATGAGTAAATTTAAGTAGCCTTGGATTTTACTAAAAAATATATTACTCTTCTTCTTTTTGTGAACAACAACAACTTATGGATTCATATGTCTGCATATGCAGATTTAGACTAACAGAGACCTTTAAAAACTTCAGGAATTTTTGCAAGCTTCGGGTTCAGACGAGCTAGAGTCCATAACTTCAGTCAAGACAGAGTTATGGTGAGTAGCTTTGGATTATAAATTCATTCCATCTTGCATCTGCTTAAAATATTGATTTGGAAAAAGGCATTAGCCCAAACATTTAAGGTGAAACCTGGCAGTAGATTTTATAGTCTGGTGAAGAAGACAATTCATTTAGTTGATGTCGATTATCTGTTTAAGTAAGTTTTTTTCTGGTTTTGATCGGCAGTTTACCATACCTACAATCTACGTTATTTGCCTGCTTACTGGAAGATGGAATAACGCAGCTCCGCATTTTAGGTATGTACCCACATCACATCGAGGACGCTCTCTATTTAACGAAATAAAAAAAAACTTACTATATTAGATTAACTTTTATTTTAAAATCTAATGTATTTCCTCGTTGTAATTAGTGTAGCACGGCCTATTAAAAAAAAATTGTTATGGCTTGAATTGATATCCGGAATTATGTGGAAATTGTAATTTCTTCTTACCAAAACAGACGAATGCAACAACGAGCTTCGTATCATCAAGACGATAGCTGACATGGCGATGCTGCGATCCAAGAAGTTCGAGATAGAGCGCGGCACCAAAACTACAGACGACCTCTCGATGGTCAACCCCGGGAACGTCGACAGCATGCAGTACAAGCTGGACAAATTGGCTGCAGACAGGTAACGATGCTAAACTATGCTTTGACTAATTTACTGTTATCCACATCCATGGGCATAGCCAGCCTTGGGCTCAGGGTGGGCCAGCAGGCAACCTATCCCCCCTACCCCTCACCGGAATTTTTATAACTTGGGCCGTTTTGGCTCAACTAATATTTCTTTAGGGGAAGCCGGCGTGGTTTCTGGCAGAAGCTCCATATCTCAAAGTTTCAACTTACAATTAAATACGAAGAATATAATAAGCCTCAAACAGTTCTCGAACCTGCGATTCTTGTTTCAACCAACCAGTTGACTTGAAAGTAACTGAGGAAAATATAGTATCATGTAGAGAGATTTTACTTTTTGGAGAAATATGTACAATATGGAACCCACACTATTCATGTTCGGTCCCGAAGGGAATGTTCCAAAAAGCAGAGATTATTTTCTATTGAGACCTCCCGGTAGAATCACTCATAAACTCTTAATCACTATTTGGAAAGCCCAGTTTTTTTGTCTTATGCATCGAACATACTTTTCCATGTTCCTGTTGACTTCCAGTACCTGCTTTTTTTCAGAATATACTGCAACGAAGTTTTGATGGGGACATACCTGGAGCTGTCGCTATACAGATGCTACAGGACCATGACGGACAGCAGCCAGGACTTCGTGGACCGAGAAGCTTATCGGATGAATCTCGTTGATGAAGAAGCTAGGAACAAAGCGTACGTATGATATCCCCAATGTGCCAACAGATAAAACCGTGGCTCCATTTCCGCTATTTACAATTGCCGATGAACGAATGTATTAAAATGATACTATTTGTGCACTCCTATGCATTTCATGATTGGAAATTGATTGTATTGGAAGACAACTTTCCACCCCCATTCTGGATTTCAAATTATTGTTTTGGCAAAATGATGTAATTATTTCGTACTGGATTATGAAGATGCTAGTTGCTTGCGGTAATGATCAACTTTCCCCAAGAAAGCAAAATTAAAATAAGTGGGCACTTCATAGAGATTTTTATCAATTTTGTATGCCAATACAAAATATTGGATTAAGACGTCACGTATAATTTTATCCTGCAATTGACCAGATTACGCAAAGAGCTGATGAGGCAACTGAGACAGCAAAGAAACCACATGAAGACAGTCGCCTACGATACTGATTTGATTATAGATCAGCTCAAGAGTAGGGTGGAGGTAAGGAGTTCTGAATATTCTCTCCCTTTCTAGTCTTTTTGTATTATTCTAGACTATCACTGCTACTTTAAATTTTCTGTCTGATTTCGTGTGGTTGATGTATAACCTGATGTCAGAGCTTATAAATCGCGTGATATTAGAGTCTGAAAAGGTTCGAGGGTCTGGTTACTAGCCCTTATAAAAAAAATGATGTGTTTAGTTCACCTCACGATGTTTTCCTTCACGTTTTTGAGAAAGTGATAAACACATTATTAATTTGCCAGGATACAATCCTATGACATTTGACTAGGCAGTTCAACATTCATAACGGCATACACTAGGCGCTTAATATTACATATTTATCATTAACGATACAGTAAAATGGATTAAGTCCCTTAAATAATAAACATAGCTTTATCACCACATTAACCACTTCAGGATGCAGCATTGAACGCCGAAACTCGAGGAAGATACATCGAGAATTGGCAGCGCGCCCGCACGGAGCAGCACCAGCAATCGATCCTGGATAAGGAGTCTGGACCGTCCGACTCCATCGAGTTCTACCGGCTGAGGCTATCTCAGGAACAGAGGATACATGCCGAAGTGGAACTACTCGTGAACATCTTTATTAGTGTGAGAACATCTGGGTCTTTGGCTTATGGGCTCTTAAACAGGACTACCGAACTTGTATAATAAGAGACATGCCGCTATATGCAGTATATTGTGCCATCACCGTTTAAAGCTTTTCGGATGAAAAGCCTGCATTTACTTGTAAAGTTAAACGACCACTTCAAGAACAAAAATGTTAGGTTTAGCACCGTTCAGAAGCATCAGACAAAATCTAAAAGGAACTGTTTTACTAGTATATCTCAATTACTTATTAAATAATTTCAGGATACTCTTCAAAAGGTTGAAACCTGGATGAATAAGTACGATACAGACATGGAAGACATGGACCTTAAGATTCAGATCATGAAGAATAAATATCAAAGCGCTGTGGAACAAAGGGAGGAAATGGAGCAAACGGTTTATACGTTTTTTTTACTATTATTTCGTATCAGTTGCCAGCGACTCGGTCTGCGTGGATTTCGCTTGACAGCGTGCGGTGGTTCCTGTTTCCCTGAGAATATTAAATGTAGTATTGAGATCTCCCCATCACCCCTTAAAATCATAATACCAAAAAATGGTATGCACATATTTTTAAGCCAAATTTTAAACCATTCTAAAAAAGTTTCATACAAACTTTCAACACCTTTTCTCAGGCTCTAGACTACCTGTGTACCAAATTTCATAGGTTCAGTAGGTTTGGCGTAAAAACGAGGTAGATAGACAGTCTTCGCATTCATTATCTGTTAAAATGAGCAAACCAAATTGTTTACCCACAGTATGCCTACCACGAGGTGCTCATGAAGAACTGGATTCAGTTCAAAGACGATCGTACGAAGGCTCTAGAATACCAGGAGCTGATGACGAAGTCTGCGATCATCGTGCAAGCGTGGTGGCGCGGCCTCCTAGTGCGCCTCCAACTTGGGCCCTACAAGCCGCCAAGAAGGAGACCTCCACCCCCAGGGGAAGCTAAAAAGAAGAAATAATAATATTCTTTAATAGAAATTGTAGTAAGATACCGTAAAACGAGGTGAATAGGACTTGTGAGGTAAATTGACATGGATTTTGGATGGTTTTTTTTTCAGTACTATTGTATGTTTTCATAAATATTTTTTCACTTAAAAATAAATATGGAAAAAGCCCGAAGTAGTCTTCAAAATTCGTCTATATTTACCTCGCTAGACTTATTCACCAAGATATACCAATTTATCCCTTAGCACAATTTGGAAAAAAATACGATATTCAAGAATAAAATCGAAATTCAATGTATGAACCTGTACCTGATTTGATTTTCTTCGCGAAATTTAATCGTATTTGACTCCTTAAATGCAATTTAATAAAATGCATTTCGGGAACCAGATATGTAGCAAAACTGATTACAAATAATTTGTAGTTATTATTCTTTGTATTTTGATTATTTAATATTTAGTTTGGTAATACTATTTACTTGTAGGAAATATATTTAAATTATTTCTAAAGTAAATTCATGTTTTAATATTAACCGGCGGATGTCTGGACACTATAAGTTGTAGGTCATTTCCAAATTAGGCTGGCATAAGTACCTACCAACACATCTCGTATTTAAGGTATGCAAAGTCAGCAAGAATAAGAATGACATAAAAGAAATTAACGTTTTCTGAAGAAATCAAGAATCGTTCACGTTAGAGACGTGCCCAAAGAAAGTAGGGATGCTGCCTTGTACGATGAAGATGCGTTTTTAGATGCCGAGTTCATTAGAGAGCGGTATTATCGGCGCGGAACTCTGTCCCCGTAATTCCAAGCATCCGTCTCCAGCACCACATTTCTAGTGCATCTATTTTTTTTCTTATGAACTTCCCGCAAAGTGCACGTCTCTGCAGCATAGAGAAATACTCTCACGAGGCGCTTTTTGGAGGCCTTTGTGATATTTCACTTTTCCAAAACATTTGAAGCCTGCTCATGGTGGACCTAGATATCGCCATATGCCTTTTCACTTCGTCTGTGCTTCTGCAGCTGTTGGAAATCAGCGCTCCTAGATAGACGTAGGATTGAACAAGTTCAACTTGTTTAGCTTCAGAAGAGTTGTCTTGTTAGGTACTAACTATATCTCATAAATAAAAATGCATTGGGACTACGTTAGAATAAAGGAACTCACTTTAGACTGTTGTATGGATAAAACCTATTGGACAGCCGTAACCTCCATTCAAGAATATGTCATGTCATCTATGTACTTAACTTAATTAAAAAAACAAATCCGTACGTTTTATTTAAAAATAGAATGCATCTGAAAAATGCCATTTTATCCAGTGCGTGCATTAGTCTGACTTTGTCAGAAGACGAACTATTTGTATCTATTACTTACAATTTTGCAACTCCTTTAAAAGTTCTATACGACAAGAAATCGCAGGCAATTGGTAGTCAACCTACCCAAAAGTTTACAACTACGCCATGATTTCTTCTCGAGTGCAGCATTCAGTAACAGTTTTCGATTAAAACATAAGAGAGAACTCAATATAAGTATTTTTATAAGTGTTTGAATTATTAGTTAAACATGGAGCGTGGCAGGATAGCTAGTATAGTGTCCGACACTTGGGGCCGCGCGGCAGTCTACACCTATGAAACACCTAAGGCGGCATCTACTACCGAGCAGCCCGAGATACTATACACCTCAGTAAATAAATCCATTTATATTACTTTTAAGACGCTTTGAACATGGTGCAACTGTTGCAGCAAATGCTATTTACATATTTTTTTTTACAATTCTTCTGCACACACAGCAACTCGAGTAGTGCGTTCCAGTGAGCGTCTCCAGTTTTCAGTTGCTATAATTGATTATATGTTTATAGATTAAGTTATTTGCTAAGAACTGCAATTAGTAACTGTTAAATGTATAACCGATTTTTAAAGTGACCTGTGTCCTCAACTGTCAATCGACTGATCTCCTATCCCAAGCCATGCTTTGACTAAGAAAGAAGCCAGAAAATTGCGCCAATAAATACCGTTTGCACTGCAATTTTCACTTTGAACAACTTTAAAATTTTTGCAAAACTTTTGAGTGGCTGTCTCCACTCAAGTTGCTGATGTACAAAGGCACTGCTTAACTTTGCAACTGCAGAACACTTCTTCAATAATTAAAGTTGCATTGCCCGGGGACAGTGGTATCTTATGCAAAATTATTAACCCTAGATGTTATTATGTCTAAATTCAAAGTTATTTGTTCGAGAAAGTAAACGTTCTTGTTTGATTTAATACTAACCACCTTTATAGACATCGCACCTTAAGAAGGTTCTATTATGTTATTCTTCGACTTTTTCTGCGTTTTGAGAGGTTCAATTAACTGCTGAACTCACGCTACTTGAACATCTCGCCAAGGTGCTGTAAGGCAGCACTTTATTATGCTTTCAACTACCTACTTATATATTGCAGAATGCGTACTTACGTACGACAGCATCAAGCATCTCTCAAGAGCTTGCAGAACTTCATATTCCTGATCCAATAACGCTCGTGCCGGTCGAAGGGTAATTAGCAAATTTAGAATTTTGATTGAGCCCTTTTGACTAATTATTTTAACGTCTATTAGATGTTGCATGTAATGGTGATCTTTCAGTAATCAATTGAGAACCGGGTTTGCTTCGAAAGCAGGCCCGAAGATGACCCAAGTGGATTGACTGCCTGGTTCTTAAAAAGTCGCAGCTGTGGAAGTGTGATGACTCAATACACGGCGTAGAACATCATCTCCCTTCCACAGCAGCAAGACTTACTTTGGGAGATGGTACTAGTACTAGGACTTGGCCTCTGTGTAGAAATTCTAGAAATTTGACTGTAATTTCAGTTTTCAATACTATTTTTACTTCTTCGTTTACTTAAGTAAATGCTTTGCAGAATGACGACCCTTCTGTCATATTTATATGCCACTCTTCTTGAAGATGTGATTTCACAAATGTGGATTTTAGGTAAGTCAGCTATGTTATTTTGAAACAAAAAACCAGATAGAATTCCTGCTTTTCTGCGCTTGTCAGAATCAAAATGTGTCTATTGAGTTATTTAAAAGGTTGAATACTGTTTTTTTTTCTGTTTTAGAAAGATGCAACAACGAGTTAAACATAAGGAAGACATTGTTCGATTTAGACAATTTTCTAGCTGTAAAATTTGATATAAAGAAACCCAATCACGCCGATGAAGATCTAGTTGATATAAATCCAGCTAATCTAAACTCTATCACATATAAAATTAAAAAGCTGGATGCAGATAGGTAATCCTTAATTTTCAAATTAATTAATAGTTACTATGTTCCCTAGTTCTACAATAATGTACCTACTTGTTTTAGGAAATATGTGAATAACGTTGTCCAATCTACATATCTAGATTTGGCGCAGTCTTTTCACTTTACACCACTTGTGAAATATATCAGAGAAATTGAGACACGCAATAAATATCGCGCTGAATTAGAAGAAGAAGAATCTAAAAACAGGATGTGAGTTGTCAAGTAAAAAATATTCCATCATTTTCTTTTACATCAATGATACATTTTGGTCTGTTTTTAGGGGTATCGTGTTGCCTAGGTAAATGGGTTGAGGAGATCAGATAGGCAGTTGTCCTTGTAAAAAACTGGTACTTAGCTGAAACCGGTTAGACTGGTAGCCGACCCCAACATAGTTGGGAAAAGGCTAGGCCGATGATGACATTTTGGTCTGTTTTCAGGCTACGTAAAGAATTGAGCAGACAAGTGAGGCAGCAACGCAATCATTTCAAAACTGTTTTATATGATACCGACGTTAACATTGATAGGCTTAGAACACAAGTCGAAGTACGTATAAAATAGTCTATAAATGTATCCAATACTTTTTGCTTGCTAACTCTCAACAGAATTGAGATCGACTAACTCTGGCACCCGACACTAACGCCAATTCAGTGGCGGTTTGGTTCGATAGTACGATTTCAGGAAATTAAAAATTTTACCGTACCAGATTCGGTAGTATGAGCCTTTTTATCAAATGGGAAATCAAATAACTCCTTCCGCTTCGGGTTAAACGGAAGGTAGTGTCAGACTTTTACTAACTAAAACCCATGCATTTTGACCATCACCGACAAAGGCCATCCTTTCGGACAATACCGCTGCCCCGGCAGGGGGAGTATAAGCTAGCCTTGATGTTGGGTTCCGAAACTGTTTTCTGATACCTATAACTTCAGTACAAACGTTTTGTTTTTGGCACTGCTTAGTCAAACTGAATAATAATTAAATTTAATAACTCAATTGCTTCAATTCCAGGATTCAGTCTTGCTCTCGGAAGTACGCAGTCGCTACATCGATAACTGGCAGCAAGCTAGAGCCGAACAAAACAATCAAGTTATATCGGACATTGAAAGTATTCCTGGGGATAAGATAGCGAATTACAAGCTAAGAACCGGTCAGGAGAACCGGGTCCATGCTGAAGTGGAACTATTAGTGAACATTGCTATTAATGTTAGTGCGCTGCTGCTGATGAAATTCATCCATCTAAAATATTCGTCAATCCCTCTCTGAGGCATAATTATGCTTCTATTTTTAAGAGACCTTCTAAACTTTTTGTACCGGTTTTAAACCTGAATGAGCCAAAACTGATAATGTATATCCATAACATATCATATTAAGTAATCTTTTTGATTTAGGAAACACTGGCTAAGGTCGAAGAATGGATGGACAAGTATGACACTGATATGGAAAATATTGATTTGAAGATACAAATCAAGAAAAACGATTATCAAAACATGCGTGATAAAAGATTTGAGCTTGAAGAAATGGTATTTTTTTCATCCTCGTTGTTTTTGACACCCTCTAAGATTACATATATGCTATTGCCGTTAACTGTGCGATTAGGGGTTTATTTTTGTAACGGATTTTGTGTTCTACTGTAAAGCAAAGGTGTAACAGACACCAGACAGTGCTGTTCTTTGCCAAGATGTATCACTTTTAAGAAAATATAACGTCATCAAGCCATTAATATGTTTCAGCTGGCGAAACACGAGATGCAAATGAAAGCTTGGATCAAATTTAAGGAAGAGCGCGAGGAAAATCGTCGTTACATCGAACTGATGACTAATTCAGCCATAATTGTGCAAGCTTGGTGGCGTGGACTGATTGTACGCCTTCAGCTTGGGCCCTTTAAAGTCAAAAAGCCCAAGAAGGGACTCAAGAAATAATTTTAGTCATTTAACTTTTAATATAATATTAATATTGTTAATTAATTTACTTATTTAATAAACTAACTTTACAATACTTTATTATGACCTTTTTCTTACCATTATTATTTTGGAAAAAGTGTTACCTGGCCCTGTACACAAATTACATTTCTTCAATCACTAAAGCCGGTGAAACTCCGAATGTCTGAACTGACAAATTAGTCTTGTCGAAATGTATCATTCCTATACCCAAATTTGAAGTTTTCTATTCTAAAGACCTTGGCCCTTACATTTTTTGAATCCTCATGTCGATTTTCTCTACTTCGTCTAAGGATTCGTTGTTGTCGTTGTGTCTAAGTCTAAAAACAACCAACATGATAATCAAATTCATAGGACTGGAACTAAGATCCCTAGTGAGTATTTTCTTCGATTGCATCATGAAAGAAAGATTATAGTTTAACCTGCCTTGTCTTGAGTGAAATTCGTAACAAAACATTGCTTGAACTCTTAGTTTGAATCCAAACTGATAGTTCAGATTCAATTCTCCGTTTAATATTTTTAATAATATTGTATAGGGAAAAGAGTTATTGTAGTCTGATCTAGGGGCGTTTAAGGAATAGCTTTGAGAGTTATCGACACGACGAGAGACGTTGCTGAGAGTGCACGAGGATGTGCAATACCGACTTCTGCAAGCTATATGTGTCATGCTAGTCTTTGTAGAAAATAATGGAAATGTTTAGTTTTTTAGGAGGATTGTGGATTGAATCAATCAATCAATATGCCAATTCCAGAAAAAACACAGTATTAAACAATATATATATTATAAGAGTCTTCTGCAAATTTTATCCCAATACGTAGCAGACAATCAAATTGACATACTACCAGCAAAACATACATATATGCAACGTAAAATTATATGGTGTGCCGGTCCTGATGTAGCAAACTTAAAATAGCTGCCCTTTTAAAAGTCGGTTATAACCGTCATTTATAGTTTATAAAATACTAGCTAAAATATAATATTTAATCGATACTCTTTACATTAACATCACTATCTGCAACGTCAATGAAGTCACGTGACTTGTTCGGCCAAGTCTGGCCAATCAGCGCCGCCTATTTGACAACTAAAATGTAAACTCTCCACGCGAATGTTATCAAAAACTTGTATTTATAGCTTTATTTATTAATTTATTTAATATATTATGCCGAAAAAAGAAAAGGTGAGTTTCAGAATAAAAATAACAAATTTAATAAAAGTCAACAAATAAGTTAGTTTCTGATCGTTGAAAAAAAAACGGTATTTTACGTTGTCGGCATTTTACGCTTCCATCGTTGTAATACCTACTATGCCATGTCAGTTCGTTTATGGTATGCGGTGCTGCATAATTTAAGTGTGTAAAATCTCCGTTTATTAGTGTTTCTAAGCGGATTAGCGTGTGTTGTGAGAGTTTCAGTGGACGCTGTTGTTTACAGGAGGCGATGAAGACTAAAATTGATAAAAACAAAAACGGCGACAGTGAGCCTGAGGTGAGTTGTTTATTAATTTGCAAGATCACATTATCTTCCCGTTGGTATTCGACTTTCTTGAGCTGATTTTAGTGCGTTCCTAAGCTATCGATGAATAAAACTTGCAAAAAAACCTGTTATTAATCGATCTTATTAGGATTTTCGTTCGAGTGCCCATGTCGTAAGAAATTGTAGACTGTTACAATGTTTTCATCAACAGGATATGTTTTTATAAATATACGTAATGATACAAAAACCCTATAGCAATCATTATGCCATTAAATTCTTATTGGTTATTGCGTTAATACAGTGTAAGGGTTCTTATAATTTAGGTGTAGATCTTAATTAAATTAATAGAAGGAAATAGCTCTAACAGAGAACAGTTTTTTTGCAAAAATAGGCTGTTAAAATCAATTTTACATGCATTTAAAAGATTTACACTAAGACCCAGCTATTTATCCTTATGACTAGAACTCTAGACCTTGTACCTATTTGTAACTAATTCAATGTTCTAACCCAACTTGTAAGTAATTTATCTTTTCTGTGTATTTCTATTCTGACTGCTCTAAAAGAAACAAACAAATGTAACAATACATCTAGTGTTAAGAAACTATGATATAACATCCTATCTTGGCAAACAAAATTAGGTTATTTGATCAATAATAAAATTAAGTTCATATTTACCATTATAATGTTTCATATTGTAATATTTGATGGAGTATATTTATTAATTTAGTAGTTTACCTTTAAGGTATTAAATCAGTAGACCCAAAGTATAAAAAAGCCTCTGAGAGAGACAAGAGATGCCTCTAATTTTATCTGCTTTGCGTTTAGGTTCTTGGTTCAGTTCTAATTGGTGATCATTTATGAAATTTGGGAGGATGCTTTTATACAAGTAGGGACGAAGGTTTTTTTCATAGAATCATGCTAAACTGGGAAGTATTCACACATTTCACCTAAACACTTTGGTAATGCTTCTAACTTCTACTTTTCATACCAAGACTATTTACTAAAACAGACACAGTTTGACTTTTAACAGTGTCTTAAAGGTTAAACAAGCAGTCTCCACAATTCAGGCCTATTATAAATTGTAAACAAAATAATTGAATGAGTGTTTGATATTTCAATTGATGGTCAATCACCATTTAATTGGATCTTTTTTAACAAAACATGAATATTTACGTATCTTTTATTACCTTATTCCAATATATTTTCTGTAAAAATTGCATAATAGTAAGGCCCTACTAATATTATAAATGCGAAAGTAGCTCTGTCTGTCTCTCTGTTACGCTTTCACATCTAAACCACAGAACCGATTTTAATAAAATTTGGTACAGAGATAGAGTTGATCTTGAAAAAGAACAAAGGATAGTTTTTATCCTGGACTTTTGAAGAGTTCTCTTGGAAACGCGATATAACCGACTTCGACGTGGGCGAAGCCGCGGGCGAAAAGCTAGTTGTTAATAATATAATTTCCTTTGTAGCAACTATTCATACAGTAATAGCATGATGATTGCAGCTGTTGATAGTCACACAATACGCTTTGCTAAGAGATATTGAGATATGATACATCAGAATAATTATTATTATTGAAGAAAATTTTTCTTAAAAAAGGTTTCAACTTCCCTAGAAAAATATTAAAAGGAACAGAAAGACCTTCCTGCCGTTCAACACTATAGGTGTGTTAGGGAATACTCTGTCTTTCGTTATCTAATTAAACATATGTTTTACTTATTGCTTGTTTTTTCAATGAGTGTTTCATTTAACTTCGCACATGAAGACAAGAATCATTGGTTCTAGCATGTTTTTTGCAGTGGGATAGACAAAGCAGAAAATATAACTTATTCTAAACACTCATTAATCTTTTATCAGTATTTCTGAGTATGCACTTGTAAATGTACACAGATAGTTTTCTAATGTTTGTTGACATTGTTATCCAAAGAATTTAAATGTGTATCTAATAGTTTTGTGTGAACTCTTCTATGTTGGTTGAGGTGCAAGGGGACAAAGCTACACTACAATATAGAATGGTGAACTTCATATTTTTACAGTCTCACTTGGACTAGGAATTATTGTGTAGCTGAAATGTCAGAACTGGTTGATAAATTATGCTATTATCTGTCTGTATATTAAGAACAAACTAGGAAATATGATTCATTGCTCAACGATTAACTGAGTTATCTATCAAAAAATTAATGTTTCCTGAGGAAATCTTTATGAGAGGAATTTTCCTAGGTTCAAACTCCACAGAACAGCAAGAGCTACATAAAACATTTATACTTGATGACATTTAATTACAGTTTGCTCACAGAGATTTCATTCATTTCATTTGAATCTGGAGAGGGCTTCGAGAAATTTATTCTGTAAATAAATGACAGAATGCATATTACCCATAATCTTTATATAGTGCATTATGTTTATATTAATAAAGATAATATGAAGCGACGCTAGAAATCTCAACATCAATCTTCGTCATTAAATCCTGCAAAAAACATCCCATACACATTTTACTCGAAACTCGCATAAATTTCTGCTTTAGAATTTTCAACCTTATTGCTGATGGCGCATTGAATATTTATCAGTGATATGTAAACGAGTCTACAGAGTTCTTTGTATGTAGGTGTTGGAGGATTTGGCATCTCTCGTGAGCGCTGAACATGTCGGATCAGCAGTGCGTGTGACGATAGCGAGGCAGCGCAAACGCGCGCGACCGCTAGCCTCCCTTACACCCGAGTATTCCGTTGTGATTTGAAATCATCTCACTTGTAATATTGCGCACCCGTGTTGCTATGTTTAGTTTGGCAGATGTTTGGAATTCCACCGCTTTTACAATATCCAAAGAAGCTTTCCGCTTTATTTAATAAGCGTTCTGTATTTCAATAATATTCAATTAATAACACATAAAGTAGTATTCGTCTCAGTCGTGTTTCGCATAAGAAAAGCCTTATCAAGCCAGAACAGAATAATCTAATTTGACGTTGAAATACTAGAAACCAAATGAAGGAGCTCCTTAAGATAAATCTTAGTGACACTCGGGATTCGGGTCTCGTCCGTCTTGCGACGAGTTCCAATCAATCTCGATCCTTCGCCGTCGGATCGTATCTCTTAACTTCCATCTCATATATCGGCACTCATTACGAAGATTTTACACATATTTCTTTCTATCGTGTGCCACTTGTATGTCCCCGTATCATTTGATGCGCTTATTATGTTAATCTTATGGAATAACTAATACAAATTTTCTCTGTATAGAACGCAAGAGTGTCTGTTATCTGTTTCCACTGACGCAACTTTCACTATCACATGTATGCTCCACAATTGCAGATACATCTGTTTTATATCGACACGATTAAACATCGGCTCGACCTTTGTCGGTATTTACGTCACTAGCATCAGAATTTTGACAAGTTTATCTCAAAAGGTTATTAATAAAACAAGGATTTAATTAAACGTGCTTAGGTTTCGCGAACTGGTAAAATCTAGTTGGCTTGTTATGTGATGTTTTGATTGATTTTGTGCAATGTTTCGATCCGGAAAATGGTATGTGAGTTCTCGCAGCTAATACTAATATCTAGCTATCAATTTAAAATCTTCCAGTGTTGCTAAAAGCTTTCGCAGCTTATTCGAATGTTACTGTTGACTTTGGCAGCTCTGTCGATGGCAGCATAATGTTATTACGTCAGAAGATGGATGGGCGACCTTTCCACTGATGTAATTACTTTATTTAATCATTCATAAAACTCTCGGGGAGAGTGAGATGGCATTCGTGACCAAAGTATACGACATTCATGTTATAAACGGCTCGTATGCTTGCACGGTCACGATGACTTGTTCCTTCTTTATTACGCATGTCCGCGATAATTTTGCACTCATCTAATTTTGTTTCCTCGTTAAACAGTAACAGGTCATAACATTCCATTACGTTTAACTCGTCTTAAATATACTCGTGATTGGTACAAACATTGTTTGTTGACATAAAATTGGGTCACACGCTTAATGCAATTAACTTAAAAGAGATCTAAAATTAATATCCGCAAACAAGTCCTCTGTTTGATTCAATTATAACTACGTGATCGAATTATATAATTTGAATTAAAATTTAATGAAATTCGCGTTAAATATCAGCGGGCTAATTTCTATTAAAAGAGTCGACTGATATTTAGGTTTTTTTAAACGTCTTGCGTACTAAGGAATGTATCCTTGTGTTGCGTTTATTTCACAAACATTGTCGTCAAACAAATAGATTCAAAACTACGTGGATCACACAAATTCTTGTCCTACGTAGGGATCGAACCTGCGATACGTCGTGCACAGTGGATCTGGTGACCTTTATCGCTCAGCTGACCGTGCAGTCTAATAACAATCTTCCAGAAGTCGTATAGCTATAACAAAACCAAAATACTTCCACGTTATTTGCCACGCGTTCGTAATCAAGCTTATGAATTGTCCATTACTGTTAACAGGGTGGCACGCTGAGCTGACCTTCACTTACAGCCACTAATAAAACACACTTTCCTCAAAGTAACCTACATACGCTATAAGACACGTTTTGCCGATCAATTGTCCAAAGAAACCCTCCCTGCTGAACAAACAGCCATTTATTTTCTACCATCACGTGATACAAATAATCTTTACCTTCAAGTTCAGTATTACGCATTGTTTTGCGGTTTTATCACTAATGTAAACACGTGGAGCGTCGCCTTTATATACCACGACAAATATATTTTGATAGGAAAGTGAGATGTCTTATCTTTGAGACTTATCTTACTTGAGTAGTGGTCCTGTATCTTGTATAAACTCTACAGTAATAATGCTAATTAAATTCTCCGATGATAAACGAATGCTATCTCGCTTTCTGTTTATATCGGTATTAACATTATATAGAAACTTAATAATTGATCTAGGTTTCTGCGACGTTTATTCCTAGTTTACATGGATTCAAGAATATTCTATAAATAAACTCAGCGCATCATTGTTTGCTTTCTCTAATTCATGTGGGAGTTTTACACTGACGTTCATTGCGTATGCGCGGGTCATCTGGTTTATTTAAAGGTTAAGATTTTTCGTTGATCTGAACACGGATATGAAAATGTTCTTGAATGCATCGAATATCATATGCTGTTGAAACACGTTATTCCTTTAGTTTGAAATTTAGTTTTAATATTTTCGCAGTTGCTAGAGGTAATGTTTATTTAAATATCGCTTTAAGAGTCGCTTTGTAAGTCTGTAGTACTCGCTGTTTATGACTTAAAGATCAAAGCCTTTAGATATAATTAGTGATTTAAGCGGATCGATAAAGGATTCTCCGCCTCGCTTTGGTATCTGGAAATGCGCTTAATGCATTAGATAACGCATCTTAGATCAATTTATCCTAATTGTTTCTGCTTGCTCGGAGATCCTTGGTTGCCGTTTTATTTCCGGATAACTTGAACAGCAGAATACTTGTTTAAACCTTACTAACATAACCGCTTGATTGTCAGACTGATAATACGTTAATGTAATAATAGCTTAACAATTAATAAGCGCTAAAAGTTTGCGTGATTGTCAATAATTACACACATGAAATTGTATAATTGTACATAACTGCTACAGAATTCTCAGATGTTATTGATTTAAAATTTCAAAGTTGTTCGTCGACCGCGGACGTCTGAATATTTGAAGTTGAGAACTAAGCTGGACTATTACGTATAAGCAGGTTTTAATCGTCGTAGTCATATTATATTGGATTAACACATAACAGCTGACTTTCAATTAAACGAAGCCCCAGGCTCTGCCAGTTAAGCAAATTTTATATACAGTATTTTACTAATTGTATTTTTGGCGAATTATTACAAATTGATTGCAGTGCCCCTGGGTGCCTGCCATTATTCACGAACTGGTATTTATTATTAGTTAAGTAGCAGCGTTTCGCGAATATAATGCAACCAGGTCATCATGTTTGTTAACGATAACGTAACATTAGTTGCGCCAATTTGATGTTTAATTGTAGGAAATCGACTGTAATTCGACAATGCGATTTAGAAATCCGATTCCTGTGCCATTAGTTGGACGACGCGGCCGCCTCTGTGTACACGCGTATAACACCCAAAATAACGCTACTACGGTTTATATTTTTCAGTGTTGACGTAAATTTGTTGCTCCTGCTTATCTTCATTCTACGCTATGATTTATTTTACCGTAATACCCTAATTAAACTTAATCAGCCGCAGTGATGTCAGAAGATTTATTAAAATTTGCAAGATAACGAAAAATGTATGCCGCCAAGTGGATTTACAGACTTAATTTATGCAGTAGATTGCGCACCCGGGATTGAGTTACTCCGGACGGATCGTGTAACTAACGAGGTTTCAATCCCTGACGACTCTAGAAAACTCTGTTACACCTTTAAAATTGTACAATCTCCCGGTTTTTAATAATGAGTCTATCTTAAGACGAGCCGTAGATCGGTGCCGGACCAAGACAAAAGTTTAAAACATAAGTAAGTCGTGGGAAGTGTGAGAAAACTGAACGTTTCAGTTCAAAACAAAGCAGTGTTTATAACGTTCCTGTGTTTGTACTCTACTGCACTGTATGGCACCTATTTCGACGTTTTAATTTAGGTATTTTCTAACGGTTAAAAAGCATTGAATAATTTATATTCACATTAAAATATTCAACTCGAACAGTAGTGGTTATTTTTAGATCGATGTCGATACAATGTTGTGGATAATTTTATAGACATAAATGTAAAACATGGAAACGACAGATAATTTAATATTTAAAAACACTACTCATCGTTACGAACATCATCCCATTCGAAACGTCTTTTACACAAATGCATACGAAAGTATTCATTCTATTTAAAAAATACAGTTTATCAGACGTTTAATGAACTCAATATTCTATAGGCATAACTTCCACATTTTATGCTTACACATTGATTATTTTCCTTATACGTTGACATTTGCCGTAGTGACATGAGTCCATGACTCACATATGGTAAACTTGCAGAGAAAGTTCGCCGTGTTTTGACCAAACTAAGAAAAGTGATAGGTTCTCGCAAAATACGAGCCACTGCGCACTGCAGTGGAACTTTTTATGTGGCATAATAGTAAAAGTTTATTGTTCTTTGGATCGCAAAGCGCGTCTTCATTGTGCTTCAGTACGTCTGTGTGCTTTCGTGATTATACAGCTTCGTGCAACTAAAATATTATCTCGGTACATTTAAAAATTATCTTTACCTGTCATGCGTCTTAAAATGTAATATGATAACATTCTTATTTTGTTCGTATTAGACAAAAGACGCTAATTTCGTGTTGAAATAACAGACTGTAATAACCGTTGATAAATTGAGGGTAATACAGAAACGGGTAAAGTTAATTGTTAATACTGTAACATGTTATCTTGTACTTGCAATTATAACTGATAACGTCACTTCAGTGCGTTACAATTAATATAACAGTGAAAACGGGAATGTACTAGTTTCAGTGTGTAATAGTTGTGATCCAAGTGTAAAATGTTGGTGTCCGCCGCCTCCACAGCGAACCTCACCAGTCACTCGCTGTCCTCCATGTTCCGCAGGCGACGAAATCGTTCGCCTGCCACGGTAAGCTTTCATATCACCAAAAAGAATATTACGTACACGCCAAAATATAACTTATCCGCACGTAAGTTCACCTGTGCACATAAATAACACTCAAAGGTAAATTAACACACCCACTAACCAATTCCTCAAACATTTCTCACGTCCAAATAGCTCTGCAAATATCCAATCCTTTCGCGAATGTAATATAATTGTTATCACAAAAATAGATGTGACACGAATAGACGGATACTTTAATAAAAACGGCAGCGTCAGGAATTCTTAATATTATATTTTATATCGAGCTAAAGTCTATGTGTAACGGTGGTTTCTCTACGTCACCCGCTCACCGTCCACAGCGATACCATTTGCTTTACATACCAAACGGAACATTTTGATTCAAGGTAATAAGATGATCGTTCAGGTAGTTGTAAATTATGGGAGGCGTGATCTTATTCGATGTTATAAAAGTTGATGTATTACAGATTTCTGATCTGGACACGATTTATTTTCATTTGCTGTATTAAAATATCACTTCTTTTCAAAATTTGTCGATTCCTCTCGTCAAACTCCTAGATTTTCGATTAAATGCACATGGATAGTATAATCACATACTAGATAGCCCAAACCCTCGCATAACACAAGCATTTTTAGATAACTTACCTCATAAAGACACGCAAAGAATTATTGTTTACGTTCTTTATCTTGATTTACGTTAATCATATACTTGTACTGTATTGGTAATGCGTCACAGGTGATCGCGCACGCATATAATGATAACAGACGCGATTGTCCAACGCCATTGTTGCGTTAACTTAAGGGCGCAACCCGGTACCGCGCGAGGTCAGCGCCCATGTGTTTAGATGTTACATCTTAATGTCCTTCAACTGATAATAAACTTTGTGAGAGTACATCACACTTTGCTCTGACGTAACTCGTAATACTTCGCTAAATAAATTATCCCAAAGTATAAGATCGTAAAACTATAAGATTGTATTTAAACTGGATGTTCTAGATTTTCATAAAATACGAGGTTTCAGGAAAGCTGACGTTGTGGTTTATAAAGCAGACCTTTATACTTGGTGGTTGCATACTTATAAAATTTATGTAATTAATTACACTATTTTTGGCCTCTTTGCACATATTTCTCCCAACCGGCGTATGAGAAAGTTGTCCTCGTATAAAAAATGACAACCCGACTTCGGTTTGCTTATTTATTATTTTGGTACATTCGAAATTCAATTGAATAACTAACATAAATAAAATATAATAGAAAGCGTGTATTTCCAACATTTAAATGTATATTTTCTTTAAAAACATGTGAGAATAGAATATTTTAGCAGTATATGACCTAGAGGAGTCTCCTGGGACTAATATATGCGAGTGTAAAGTTAGTCGATGTCTGTCTTGTTGGATAGCCAGTCTGACGTCATACCCTGAACGGGAATGTTTCCTCTGGGACTCTAAATCCAGCAACTACTTGGTTCAATTTGTAGATCTTTTTGTTTTACCAAATTAGCACACTTAAGGTTATTCTTCCACGGAGGTTGCTTAATTGCGAAAAGAACCGCTTCATCGGTAGAAGTCTGTCAATACGTAATCCTGGCTTAAAGACAACCTTCTAGAAACAACTTATTTTACGCAATTTCAATAAAATTACCATCAATCAAGACGCGGAACGACATCTCGTCTTGTCCGCCTTTTGTTAAAAAAGATCTACGATATCCACTAGCTCTATAATCAAGTATAAAACTAATTAATAACAGAATATTGCTGCCATGTTATACATTAACTGTAATAATCACTCATCGGTCTCCCGCTAAGCGTGATAATTATTATTGCAATATTACAATTCCTTGTAATTCTATATTGGTCTGTCTACGTACAGATTGGTTTGATTATGTAGCTATAATATTATCCAGATCACTTCCTGACTGGTAATAGGAAACTGTAATTCTTAAGCGGACGAGGCTCGCATAAATTGTTCTGAGATATGATGGAAATGTCGAATGTAAAACGAAGAAATGCATTACACATTCGTGGCGAATAACTTTGTTTGACATATGAATTTGATTGTTTAACGTTAGTTTTCGAAGAGTATTTTTCCAACAATGAATAGATAACCTGTACTTGTGATTACAAACCCATTAAGGGCAACGCTGACGAACCCATTCAACCTACACTAATCAGTTCGTTGACAACACGTTATCAGAGTGCATCCTACGATAAAGATGTCCATATCTAAAACCCAAAATAGAACGTTGTATGTATAACTCGAGCTGTCAGATTGTTAGCAGCTCTTCGGGATGCAATATGATACACATAAAGCCAGCCATTTAACAGGCACACGTGTTTTCTGAACGTCATAAATAAATCCTCACCTTTACTCGAGTAAACGTTCACTACAGTAAACTTATCGAACTGGACGGGTATTGATTGCGTACTTCACAACAACCTTGACATTGCGTATCTGATTGGACGTTTGTATTGTTGCCGACTGTACCTCCCACCTTGCTTTTAATATATTATTTAGGATATCGATTCCTGTTACACGATTGTAATTGAAATATGTTTTTCTAAGAAATAATATGACCTTTTTTCTTCACGGTTTAGTTTAGTAATTGTCATTAAATCAAAAGTATTTAAGTTATTGGCTGCTTAATATAAAACCAGACTTGTAATCTTGTAGTCTAGGAAAATCCGCTTTTAATAGCAAAAAGCTATCCGCAACGTAACCGCTAGTTACCTGATCGATGACACGTACGTATCGCTACGGAATACAGATTTGTTCATTGTCAGTTTGCATCGATCATTGTCAATAAACCTTGGCGTGTCCCGTAAAGAATTTCTATTGGTGTTGCTATAAATATATGACATTTTCGTATGCCTCCACTGTGCAGTTTTCCAGAACCCGACTATGTTTACACTATCGATTCACACCCACGGCACTGCATCTACAAATCTTGCACTTAGACTTATTTAAACACTGTTGCTTTTTTATATAAATTCTCATTGAGTGTCCGATTTGTGTTTATAAACAAACCGCATAAGATTTATTGTTGTTTTTCTTATTTTAATCAATGCATTGAGAATCTACATCCTTGTGTCTGTTTTTATTACCAAAGCGTGTTTTAAAATGCTTTTTCATTATAATCCTGCTGCACTCGAGTTCAATCGATTCTTGAATACACGAGTCGTATAATTATGACACAATGTGTAATATCTACTATAGATTCTACACTATTAATGGTACTCTATACTATTAATGGTTGTTACACATTGTATTCATAGATACAATGCCGTTATAATTACTTCAGTCCTTCGTAAAGACGGGTGTAGAAATTGTTGAAAACAAGAACATGATGAAATCCAATTAGTGTGGAACTGCGCTGTCTATTTATATGTAGGTCTATGTTCTTGATAGCGAGGATCTCCATTACCACAGAGCTCAGCATTGACATTGAGTCCCACTCGTTAGCAGACCGTTCTCGACAACGTATGTTTTATATACGCTCGTTTAGCGAAACAGCTCAACCTATTTACGTAGCGTTGCTGTAAATTAATGAAATGTTCATTTTGCAACGAGCTCTGGAAGAATTTTACTTCGTAAGCGTGTATTTAAATTGCTGCACGCATTAAATATCAAACTATTTATAATTATCTTTATAAAATACACCATTATTTGGAACAGATAGTAAGGCGCTTCATATAAAGCAAGGTACATGAGTTAAGGATAGGACAGACTGAATGCGGACCACAATACAGCCTGGCTTTCCCAAGCTAAGTTGTGACTAGACAACCTAACTGTATGAGCTACTTACGGGTATGCGAATTAAGAAATCATATGTGGTGACAAAGAGGTTTGAGGAAGAAGACGGGGGATGCCCATACCTAACAGTGGGATCTTACATGTGATAATAAAAATAAATAAAAAAAATATTGTTTAATATACGAATTGCATGAATTATTTTATCTGTTATCAAGGCGAATCTTCATTAAAAATGTATAAATACAGCTCGTTCAATTCTCTTTCATTTATAGAGGGCCATGACTTTTACAAGGACTCAAATAACGCACGAAACGACAATACAACTTATACCGTAGCACTGTAACCATTCTAGGTTTTTATAGTAAAAACCTTCGAGCAAACGTGATCTTTATCTACATGGGCTTCCATAATGACTTCTGGTCATTTTTTTTTGTCAATTTTGAAAATTCATGTGTAAGACTTGTACGAGTATATTTTGCTAAGTAGCCTGTGGACCATTGAAACCAGTATTGAAATTACTTTTAGGTTCCAACGCGTAATAACTTTTGTCATTACGTTCCGGGTTTCAGAATCTAAAGAATATTAATTCTATATTTAGGAATTGTTTTGATCTATCAAGATATGTTTTTTAATAAATTGTTATTAATAATATTCCATAACATTCACGCAACGACATCTGATCTACTCTAAAACTAAGTAAAGATTGTATTATGAGTACTAGACAACTAGTATCCATACTTATACATTTCTAAATACATCCATATTATACATAAATTACACCCGGGCATAGAACAAATGATCGTGCTCATCACACAAACATTAGTCCTGGATTTCAATCGAACCCGACCTACGTTACAGCAGTCAATCCATTAACCACTAGACCAAGAGGGCAGTCAGAATAATAATATCCATTTAACCGTTTACTTTTATAGTGCCCAACAGCGTTTGAAATGAATGCTCATTATATCTAAATACATATAAGACCCTATAGGATTATTAAGCGCAATTAAATTATTAAGCACAAATATCTCATAAGTTAAAATATTTTTGTATTTTGTCCCAAGACTCGTCCAGAGAAGCAGTTATCGGCCCTCGCATCGGGGCCTCCTCCTCCAGCGCCCATCGTACCCCGTTCCGCAGATGGCCCCCGCCCCCCCGGCTGGAACGGCCAGCCTCGGAGGCATGGCTCCAGCAGGTTCAACGTGCACAACCACAACCAAGAACTCGTCAAACTGCCACCCATGAAAGGTAAATACCCTACTACTGTTTTGCGATAATCGTTTATCAAATAGTAAAATTTTTGGGTCATGTAAATTTACTACTTTTGCGATGTACAAATAAGACCGGGCGACGCATGGTCGTGAAAATTTTTCCATCGTGAATATTAGCGATAGTTTCTTTGAAATTCGGCTAAGAATATTGTCTTATAACCCATTGTGTGACAATGTTATGCTGTAATGTATTTTAAACTAAACGTGTAATTGTTTCAAGTATCGTTCAATTGTTTAATTATTTTGAGAAATTCTGATGAGCTGAATATGAATGATGTTTAGAGGTGATGTCAAGTTTTATTCTAAATTTGTTTAGGATCTAATCGCACGATGAAAATTATGTTAGTAGCCGAAAGTGATAAGTCGAGATGTGTTGTGATAGCTCTTATAATCTCCTTAACGACTTACAAAGCATTGTGTATGTCTTCGTTTACTTACGTAGCCTTCCCGCTAAGCTGACGTTATTATGTCAACGATCCAATTACTTAGGACTCGTTAAATATATTGTACCTGTGCACATCCATTTATTTCAATAGGACACATGGTGAAACGTCCTCCATCACTCGACAGTCGTACTTTCTCGATTAATACTAGTTTTAAAGTTTTATCATGTGAATGACACCGTCTGCTGTAGGTACTCAAGGACGTGGACGATAAGAATTTCGTTACTTGTTAATAGAATATGTAAACTATTTACCTACGTATATTATACAGTAATAGAAAGAGATCGAAATACAACGTAACCCTCTTTGACCTTTTTAAAGACATTTCTTCCGACAATCGATTGTAGTCACGCATGACATGATAAAATACGAATATCAAGATATCACTCGTTTCCGAGCTTAGCAAATTGCCTCTTGTTAGACATTCTAGAAATACATTGTAAAGTAATAAAGAACAGGCTACCTCGTGGCGTGGAGTTCCAGTGACCTACACAACTGCACGAGCGACGAACGGTTCATCTGTATGTTAATCTAACTCTGAACCAAACGACAGTGTCGGACACTAACAGCTAACCGGTACCATTAATCGTAATTTCGCCGTAAAATTTGAATATGATATACCTCTCTTAGCTTTCGTTCGCTGTGACCTCGCGAGGCATTACCGATGTTTTATGACTTATAAGCTCCTCCTCATATGCCTGTTTTATTACATACTTATTTCCCAAACAACGTCATTGACGAAATAAATGCTCAGCGCATTACATTTTCATATTATCCGAATTATTTTAATGAATTTCGGAACTTTTTGGTTTCTAATCTTTCACGTGTATCTACTCAAATATGCGTTCATTATATTCGAGATCGTATGGAATTACTTCAAGGTCAACACTTGGTAATGAAAAGTGAAACTTCGGTTATTAATGTTCAAAATATATCGGCCGTCGCTTCTAATGCCATGCGTAATTAAATTTTCTGTGTAAAGCGGACTAAAACATTTTGCAAGTTGAACATTAAAAAAAATTGAATTAAGCAAATGCGTATTAATATTATTTTCATAAACTATTTGTTTAAACAAGCTTGATGTAATTTTGAACCGACAAACCCCTGTATAAAAGATGTTTCTTGTTTACGTGACAAGCTCTTATATTCATATGGAAAGGTTCTACCGGATGTCATTTTTCATGTACGCTAAGGGATAACATTTTCAAGGGGAAATGGAAATAAATTGCTTTTCATAACGCTACGGGACCCGAAAAACCACAAACGGGAAATCCCTAATAACTACAGTTTTTGTTTGTCCGTGTTTACATTGCTCGCTCGTTGATTGCCCAACTGAAATATTTTAAAAGTTGGGTAATTCTAAAATCGAAGTGGCGTGTGATTTGATCATTTGTAACCTTTTTATTTATCGCCCATTGCTTGTAATGATAATAAAGTAAAATAATGTAATTAAAGTAAAAGTAAATATTGGATTTTTTTTTCTTTATTCGAAGGCTTCGTTAATATAACAAAATCATGACACCGTTGGCATAACCGTTTGCATTTCAGATTTTCCGTTTTATTAAAGCTATACGCTGTGTTATATCAAGAAAAACAAAACACTACACGCAAGTATGAGAGGTGATTTGTCACGGACTGCACAGATTTTTTCCGTGTCCGTTGCACATTTTCTCCTTCATAAAAAATAATTATTCTCGTCACTCGACGTCGTCGCGTAATGAGAAGAAAATATAACTTTTGATGTTGTTGCTTCAAAATAGAATATTAAAGTACCTAGCTCGATATAATTATATGTATAATGTACGTCTTTATGTCTTAGTTTGGCCTACTAATTAACAAGTACTTTCAGCTAATTCAGTTAGGTGTCCTTAGTGGGTAGGGCTTTGTGCGTCACTAGCACTTAAATCTTTTGTACGGTGGATATGTGACGTCATAAGCTCTGTAAACAAAAGTACCAATGGGGAGGTTTCAAGTGATATTATCGTGTAGTGCAACAAAAACACCTTTTGTCTGATCATCTAATGTCTTAAAAGATTACGAAGGAATTGTGCCATGAGAGCATGTAGGCGTAAGTTCTTTTGAATTAGTTATAGTATACCTATCATAGGTTTTCTTACTTGACGTAACAAGCAAAACTTACGAAAAATGCAAACAATGCAGGTTTATTGTATAAGGTTATCGAATTTGTCGTAAACTATGCAAATACAGTCGAAATTATAATCCTGTCTGATAAAGGAAAACACTTTCAGGTGTTTCAGAAAGATAGGGCTCGGATTATTATCAAAATAATTTCCCAATAGCCATTAATGACAATGTAGTTTCAGTGGATTTGTTATCACTAGATGTGATCAAACTTTGTACTTTGCACCTGAGATATAATTACTCTACAACACATCGAAGTCACGTTGTAGTGCTACTCAAAAGAACTACTGAACGATAAGGATGCTTATCCCTTTAAATCAGCCCGTCGGGATCCAAAGCTGTTCTCTCCCAAGTGGACCAGTTTCCCCGTCTTCGAATTCGGACTAACCCTGCTACTTAATCCCACCTGCTTACCCAATACTTCAATAAATCCCTGACATTGGTATAAATGTAAAACGTAATCGTCTCACGTTTTACAAGCACTTTAGTCCGGCCACATCTAGATGCTATCATTCTTTTATTTCCAAGGCAAATGACAATAATCGTCTTCCATTGCTTTGGAGTATAACGCAGATAGCTAAATAATTGACGCTTGCATAGTACTTGTAAAGTGGCCATCTTGGTGCCAAGGTTGTATGAATCGATACTATTTTTGACTAATGGCTTGAAAGATTAGTCGCTGTGTTTGCAAAGGCTTATACTAAGCTTTCCTGGATGTAAATAGATTAACGTCTTTCATCAATCCATCATTTTCCCTACCTGAGTGTTCAGTCAGCTCATCTTTAATTTTCTATCTTAACTGGATACTGCATTCCAGCTAAGTTTCAAAACTTTTCCCTCCAAACTTGTGTTTTCCGTTACCTCGTAGTTGTTTGAAGCCTGTTAACAAGTTAGTTCGACCGTGAAAGTCTGATCGTACACAAAATACTGGCGTCAAGTGGCAACAATGTGTAGTTTCGAGGAACGATTCCATATGACAGGTATACTCACTAAATAGACACGACTTTGTCCGTAAAAACAAGATCTAATGCGAAGATCACAATTTTCTAACCCCATTTAAAGCTAACGATTTTAAGACATTGTACTTTCTAAACATGAGGCAGACACATCAAATCGATATCCAAAAATATCCTCAATTACTGTAAAAAAAAATGTCTCAAGTTACTAGAACTATGTTAATTAAAGTGATTCCTTGTACGTGCGGTTCCATATTACAGAACGAAATCAGAGTCGCAGTTACGAATATATGTATTATGACCACCGTTAAAACGGACAATGGGTGATTGTTAGATTCATAATTATCGTGCACATGCTAATTGATCGATAATTCTTTTATGTATTCATTTATACGGCGTATAAAGATTAGTGGTTAAAACAAACGAAGTAAATAAACAAATTGTAAATAAACTGGGATCTTTGTACTTCTGCGAAATAAATGTAAATACGAACATTTTGTAGGTAACATTTGAATTTCGGTTTTTATATAATAACTTGAATCTCTGAATTTTGAGAAGTGCCCAGTTGCTTGACGTGGCTGCAGAGTGGCGGTAAGCTTCCGGATTCACTTGAGTTAATGTAACTAAGGTATGAACATTAAAGAAGTCGTGAACCATATGTATAATGTGCGCCCTTGATTTTGTGTTTGGAGTTTTCACGAGACGAATCTAGATTCGATCCAATATCGCTTTTTTAACTTTTCTAAACGGTACTAGCAAGCAGTGCAGAAAAGGAAGTGAGGAAACCTGATTTTAAATATTGAATTCTGAAATCGCCAACCAGAGAGCTAGCATGGTGATCAGTGTATGTAGGCTGCTATATATTTTCTCATAATTTATACCATACTGTAGAAACCACAATTCTTTCTTTTCATCCGTGTGGAATAGGTAAATATTAACATTTGAACATATTCTGAGTAAGATAGCACACTCGAAATTATAAGCACTCCGGGAGGCTGTGTAATCACAAGTGATAAGATTATATCGCTTCAAGGATAATTAATTTTATAATTTGCATTAGGCATAAGAGTTTCAAGTATCAGCTTTTTATGATCATCCATATCAGTAGATGCTTTTGGTGTTTGTAATGTCATCAAGGGCTTAGTGGTAAAGTATTCCAAGAAACTAATTTGATTGCGAAACATGTCGACTGGCTTTTTTGCCTTTCCCGGCGCTGGCGACTAAACGCGACAAAACTGTTGATGGTCTTACCTGTGTAGTAAGTAATAAGCTGACTTCTTCTTTACCTACGCTCAAAGCATCCCTAAGCGCCTTAAGCGCTTTTCACGCTAAACGCCGTATAAAGTGGCATGTGTCCTACGCTTTTCGCTTGGCATCCCTTTGTGCCGTGTTCCGTTTCCGTTCGCTTTTCACCGCTGCAAGCGAGCTTCCAGTATAAGTAGGTATTATGAATGCATACTTCACTGGCATCGTCCTAATTCTCGCTAAACGACCCCTTTGTGTCATTTCTCGCGTTTCACTACGAAAATGACCTAATACTAGACGGGGAAGTTTAGACATTTCTGCTTTTTGTTTTTGTTCGTTGGACTTTTGGAAGCTTAATTAACGTCAACTTACCTTGAGATCCAAAGATTCTTAATCAAAAAGGTTGTTTTTTTTCTTAGTTCGATAAACCCGATACGTATTCAAACATGCTTTGTTTTCCTTCTTTTACAAAATATCACTTGAAATGTACTTCTTAGTCTTAATGAAAAACACGTGCTACTGTAATGGATGAATATTGAATCATGTATTCAAAGAGAAAAAGAGCTTGTTCACACGAAATTCTAAGATCAGTAATATAAAAATCGGTTTCGTGCTACATACAGCGTCGTGACTGTCGCGTCAATCTCCAGACATCATGAATATAGGTCGACGACTACTCGTGTGACCCGGAAACCCTTCGTATTTGTCAATTGGATCAAAAATCGTTGCCTGCTCAATACAATAAAGCGAATTTTGTAGATGTTGGGCGTAATTTAACTTTATTGTATGACTTTCGTTCGAATTTTTTTTTCGCATTTTCCTGCTATTGAAATCTCTATTGTTTTTAAATTGCTTATTTCGCATTTAAGACTTCGTTAAACCTTCAAGCCATCACAATGATTTCTTCAAACGTTTCCCATGCACTAACATAGTTCCTCGTGCTGTAAAGCCATTAACTTATGTATGTATCTACGCATGAGGTTTCTTTTAGTATTAGTAGAACTTATTGTGTGATAGTCCTTTGAAATTAGTGTTAAAATCTGACACATCGTTCTCATTTGAAGCATTTGTAGGCCCCCCCTTCTTTGGAGTCGATTATTTTGACGCAGTCTTTATTTTTTTTATATATGTACCTCCATTGAATTTTAAAATTAGTTTTATCAAATTATTTCTTTATTTCCTTGCTACATTTTATATGTTATTCCATACATGCCAAAGTTTAGCAGAAAATATCCAACGAATGTTCTAATTCAGATCTCTATTACGAGGATACAGACTTGTTATTCTCAACGTAAAGCTAGAAGCTGGCTAGTTCTAACGTATAATAAAGACATATCGATTTTAGAAAACTTGGCACCGTTCTTGCCTCTTTGTTCTTCCGATATAAACACACCTCAAGTAGAGGAATACACTATTAATATACTAGACGAAAACACCCAAAAGACTTACTACTTATAGGTAAATATTTGTCGCATATCGAACTTACGATATGGGGGCACGTCATGGAGTATACGGAATATGAGGACCCTCGTCTATATCTAAGTATGTCTTCCTCACCTCTTTGATGTCGAACCCTTTAAAGGTATACGGTGCCTAATTAAGAGCGTAAATTAGGGCACAGGTCATCGCCACTCCACTAATCTCGCTAATTTCATCAGCGCCCCACTAATCTGCTCTCTTATCTCAATTAGGCACTGACCTTGCATTAAGTTTGATCTGATTATTAAAACTTATTAAAGCAGCGTCTTTCTTGTCTTGTTTCGGTTGTTCGTATTTTCTTATTTTGTCGGTTTTATTAAGAATTTTATTTATAGTAATTTTGTACAGCGGTTTCATTTTTGATTCAATATTGAAACAGAGCTGGTAGAACTGAAACAATAGAGAAAATAGATTTTATAAATATTAGACAATTTGTGAACAAAACAGCATGAATACATGTTACTTTACGAAAACTAACAACACAAGTTAAGGTGGTTTTAAACTCACTCCACGTGTAATGAGATATGTGAAATCTTTCTCACATAATAATGCATATCAAACTGTGTCAATGCCACTAAATCAAAGAAATGATAATGACCACATTCATATCTAATCAGTTACTGTTTATTTACCTGCTGTAGATAGTAAAAGTGGGCTATTTAAAGATTAATTAAATCTCCCGTTAATGACACTAAAATCAAAGCTGTCCCATACTCTACTGTGATCAATATGATTGGAGATTAATGGGGATCTTAAATGACAATTCGGTAGGTCCAGTACCCATATGCCGAAATACGAAACAAGTGTGTCGAAATACTTTACCACCATAACTAAGAGGACATGTCAAGTCCAGTTTTATTGTTGGACCATTAAGGCTTACAGCTTCTAGGATATTCGTCATTTCGTCATCAGGATTCAGCAATAAATGATTGAGTATTGAGTATTGATTGTTTTACGGTACAACAACTTCCTATTTGTTCCTGGTTCAGATTTTTCTTGTCGCCTGAACAAACAAGTCTTAGATAGGTATCCTTGACATACTTCACAAACAGGTTAGAACAAACTTATTTTATCTACATACGCACTTCGTTTACTGTATTTTATGTTAGTAGCCTAATAAATAAAATTACGCTGTATTTCAAAAGAAAAACATTAAAGGGAGGCTAGGAAAAACTAATATTCGAAGTGCGTATCCTTTTTATGGCAGGTAGGATGTTGCTATTTTTGTAACATTGAAAATATCACTTATAATTTATTGTCATTAGGTTGTTTGGATTAATAATTTCTTTACATTCAAATTTACAATATTTTTTCATGACAGTTTTTAAGTTGGAGGCGCGGGTACTTATCGTTAATACACAGGCATCAAGCCTGTGTATATTTTGGTTGTCGTATTTTTTCCAGAGTCTTTTTATTTCAGTGACACGTCATGTGTTTTGTTTTTCTGAATATGAAGCAACCTCTAAGGTTTTAACGCATATTAGGCAGCCTCGGATTTCAACAAAACTATTCCGCCCTCTACAGCCCGTTTGCGTAGACAGGTTCCCTAATGCGCGGAATGTTTTAGGCAGACTGTAAGTCAGGTCGATATATTCACCAAAATAAATAAAAACTTTTCCGACCAAATACAATTTTTAAAGTTACACCGCAGAACTATCGTCTGCGGGGTTGAAAGCGAGTACTTGCGGTTCGGTTCGTGTCGCCAGCTCGCTGATAATGAAACGTACATGTCTCCCCCCTTCCGCCCCCTTCCACCAACAGTCAACCCTTACAATAGAAAACTTTTTAACCTAACGTTTTTCTGACCTGTTGCGAGGCTTAACGTCGCGATTGCTGTTTTTAAACCCTGTGGAAAAAGCGGTTTAAAATGTTTAACGCTTGCCTGTGGCCTCCAAACCAATTTTCTCTAGCTTGTGTGGAATTTATCATTTCTAAATTACTTTTAATGTTTTAAATCATATGTAAGTACATTTAGGACTTACAGCTGATATTCCCATTAAATTAAAAATGGGTGTTCATGTATAAATAAAATCCCTCTTTATAGAATAGAAGTTACTGTATCTAAGTTGATCTCAAACTCCATAATCTTAATATATCCTAAAAGCAACTAATGCTACATTACCGCACCGCAATTTAAGAAGCCTGTTCTGAACAATTTGACCCTCACCCATTGCCCGTGACGTCACGTTGTATAAACCAATTGCGAGCCGCCCTCGCTTCTCGAAGGAGCCACGACTAGATTTACAAATATTTCAATTTACATTTTATCTCCTTATGGAATAGGTGTTGCTTGTGTACGCTGAAGGAATCTTTAAAATCGATCGATGGCAATCAAATATATGTATTGTATGGACTTTTTGTTATAGAATTTCTAGCATAAAGAATAAAACTTATATTAGTTTACTCTGTAGTTCAGCACTCACATTATAGGGAAAATGCAAAGAAAAGTCCACAACAATTCGATGAAAAAAGAGACAGTACAATATTGTAATCATGATGACGGTGAAAAGACCAAACTTTCCTTCCCACTTTTGTAAACTAAATCATGCTAGAAAATCTTTTCACGAAGTCTTGAATTTCCGAAACCCACTCAAGCAATTTTTTTTTCCTAGCCTACTGTGTCCCACTGCTGGGCAAAGGCCTCCCCCAAATCCTTCCACGACTCTCTATTCTGGGCCTCATGGAACCAGCCTGGTTTTTAAGCGTTGAGGTCGTCTCGCCACCGCTTCCTAGGTCGCCCATCTTAACTTACGGTGCTCAGACCTAGTCGCTGACCGATTCGCAGAAAGTCCGCCTTGGAGTTTGCCAAAGAACTATGGAACGCAGCATTCTTGGTGTTAGGTTGCGAGACCGAATTCCGAACACCACGCTGCGTTCCAAAACTGGGATTAAAGACGTCGGCAAAAAGGCTGCCAGGCTTAAATGGGATTGGGCGGGTCACGTTAGCCGCATGGACAGCGATCGTTGGGCCAAAGTCACCACACTATGGGAGCCAACGGATGTCACAAGCAATATTATCACAATACAATTCCAGCTTACATCGAGTACCGTCTATGAAAGGCATAACTCTGTATAAAGCATATCACACATAGGATTACATAGGTTCGTCGGCATCCCTTTATATCCCACCCCCTCACTGGGGAACGAGCGTGATGATGCATAAATGCTATTGCTTGTACTATCCCTATATGTTTAGTCACCCTAACGGAACATTATAAAAGAAAGTAAGAATATTCTTTGTATTTTTGCGATCGTCTATTTTATTTGTAATTGATATTCATACTATGTAGGTTGTTTACGAGTATTTATCGTACGAACGATACTTTTGTAGGTTTGTAAGAAATGTTTATAAACGAAATGAATAACCGATCCGTAAGCTTACTCCTGGTAGAATCAGGTGCTTTTACAATTAAATTTACGAGTCGGTACCCTGGAACTAATAAGCCCAATTTTTGCAGCTAACTCTGATGACACTGGATCTCAATACCATAATAATCGGGAACTGAAACATACCATAATTAAAATCGAATCTCCATAATCCGAACCAGTTTCAGGAGCTGCTCGGTAGATCAAAATTTTATCTGTAATAATCTGTATCTAAAGTAAAGATATATTTTATGAGAAAGGTAGACAAGGGTGTAAAGTGTTGCGTGTAGTAAGGTTTTGTCTTGAAGCGAGTGTGATATCACACTGACCTATCTCCAACTTGTTGCGATGTTGCGACATCAGCTGTCAATTTATATTTCGGAACCACTTTCCTTAACGTTTACTTTAATTTGCCGTTTGTACAAAATTTTGCACACGTGGCATGTGTATTTGATACGACTATTAGTATTATTAAACAGAAAGCCTAAAATAATTAATAAGGATAAAGGAAAATGGCTGAAAGTTGTACTCTGTGGTAGCATACAATATCCTGAAGGGAAAAAAAGGTACATGAGATGATCATCCCCATTTTTCGTTCTCATAGACTAAGCAATTAACTTTAATTAAATAGTGTAGGTGTGCTTATTGTATTTCAATTTTAATCATTCGACAAAAAAAATATATACTTAAATATAATATGAAGTATATCCAAATCTAACTATCAAGACAACTTTCACCGCTACTAAATAATTTCAGGAAGTGACTCAGACAAATTTAAGTCAATTAAACGATCGATGGTGCAGTGGAAAGCGCAGAGCGTCTGCTTCAGGAATGCGGCCCTCCCCTCGCCGCGTGCCAGGACCCCCCTGCGGAATCACCCAAACAAACTTACCCTTGTGTACTCCTTGTTGTTCTTATACAGAAGACCACGCCGTTTTTCCTGCCTCGTTATTTGCAATTTATAATTTATTGCTTGAATGAAAAATGAACATATTTGGTCTAATCGGGACGCACATGTCTAATAGATGTTCTCTACAAAGCAACAGTTCTAGCTTTCGTATACTATCAAAGATGAACGAGGGCTCTCAGCTGATTTGTGTTTACATAAAACAGATACAGTTTTAAATCCTGTGTTACATTTTGAGCTCTTTCACGGATTTTAAAACTACTTTTACTTACCAAGTATTTACTTAAACGAAAAGGGTAATTTGTTTACTGTTCCTGGTAGAGTGAACCCCGACCTCCTCGACTTGCGAAATCTCCGTAATATCCGCAGGGCTGATACAGTGTTAACCGTATAGGCGTCATTGTAAGACGCTCTCGGCGTCATTGCTATCCGTAAATACCGTTACTTCGTTACAACGGTGCTCAAGACTCAGACGTAATCTACTATTGAGACGCACTCTTGTGTGTAGAGAAATCATTGTAACATAGAAGCAATCGTTAGACATTATGTAAATCGTGCATTGTATGACGTAGCAACCCTACCGGAGGTTGTATAGAGCGGTAGGGGTGCGAGCGGCGAGGGCGCGCGGCGGGGTGCGGCGGGTGTGCGCGCGCACGTGCGGCGCCGCAAGTGGCGACTCGCGGCAGAAACCGGCGCGTGGCAGTCCGGCCTCGCACCGCAGCTCGCACCGGTCCCGGCGCTGCCGGGCCTCCGCTCGGATGCCGCTGCCGGCCGCCGCCTGCGATGGTCCACGCCGGGCCGGCCGCGCGCGCGCCCTCTCGCGCTATGTTCGCCGCCGCTGAGAGCAAACCGCGCCGCGCCGTCTCGCCGCTCGGAATCCCAAAGTCTCCGTCGTTCCACTCGGGCCTAGATCTTGTCGCGAACCAAGCGGCTACCAAGCGCTCAGAGAGCGTGTCGGACGTCGCGCGCGCTTTTCGGTTCGCGCTATTCGCCGGCTCCGGCATGGAGGGCCAGGGTCCGCAGCAGAAGGCGCCTTCGCCGCCGGACGCGCGCAGCCCGCCGCCCCCCGCCGCGGCTGCCGTCTCGCCCGAGCGCCCCACGCCGATACCTAATGCCGATAAGGAAAGTTTGATGGTGCAGTTGCCATTGCTCAAAGGTTCGTCGCTACATCAACAATGCACCAGTGATCGTTTACAGATACACGGACTTCAAAAGCGGCAATATCCTAATCTCTGTTTACAAACCGTTCCGCTGTTTGGCTGACTTTCGGCATCCGCCTGCGAAATAGCCGTATCTATTTGTGGCCTATAGTTCCTGAAGTAAGCATAAACGCAACTGAACTGCGTCGAAAGATTAATTTTCAATACGCCATCGTAATATACGACGTGGATTATCCACGCTGTAGTAACGATAACTAATAGCCGCCCACGCCTCATCATTGACAACCTTGAAGCGGCACATCAGACTCGCCGCCCCGAAACAATGCGCCTGAATGGCTGAAACTAATCATTGACAGTCTAACATGTGTACATGTAGATAGACGAACGGGAAATGGCGAAAATGCCGCAGAAATATATCGACCGATCGGTGGCCAGCGGCCGGCCCCGTGCTGTATGTATGCCATGGGAAGCGTATAGCGACCTCCTCGCGTTCTGCAGCACTGCCTATGACATTATTCATGCAAGACCACATTCGTGTTCAGAATATTGGATATTGCTTAATTGCTTCGAAACGGCCTTTCTGTAGCTGTTAACTTTGCTAATGAGAGAAATTAGCACTACGAGGTCGTTTGCCTGTTCCTGCTGTTAATGCTCGTCAACATATCATGCCGCTGTATGTTTACATTACCTGTTTAAAGGGACGTTTATTACACAAGATGTTTAAACTCATGAAATGTTTAGAACTAGACGGTCCTGAGCTAGGTGCGGCATCAAACACTTTATTCGCCGTAGAGTATTTTTCTCAAATGTAAACAGAGCTCATTTACAAATGCTCAGTCGTAAAATCACCTGTTTCAAGAAAACTATAATGTATAGCCGGTCTTGCGATTCAAGGTTACATACTTTAGGCATGAACATACGGAATTGTTCACAAAGATGACCTTGCGATCTTAACGATTTCGTTTACAGCCCCATAAGAAAATTAAAGATTAAGTTCTTAAATGGTTTGAATAAGTCAATAACGGGGCACTTTAAATGCCCATTCCGTTCAAAGAAATTTTAAGTTAATACCCAATTCATGATATGAAATTGTAGCATTATTTCACATTTGAAAGTTAAATTCAAAATCAATCTTAGCTGAGCGAGTCAAATCTATTCATTGTAAGTACTTTATTCAATCCGAAAGTCTAAGTCTTAGTTTGGTTACCCCAATTTCAAAGAACTTAACGGATTACTAAATAAAGCTAGGCCTCTCCCCAATCTCCCCTTCTTTTAAAAATTCTCGTAAAAGCAACGGAAAAAACAATGCTTTTATACTGATTTCCCCTTATTTTCTGATTTGTGGGTAGTTTTCACGACCGCAGAATTAGATGATGTTCTGAAAAACAGAGATTTTATTCACATTTCTCCCGAACCGAGTGTTTATGCCCGAAGTTTTCCTCGGGTATTTTAAATGTACGCTTAGTTTTAGTCAGGCACGCATTTGGGGCATAACTCACCGAACCCCTAGTAGGGTGTCTGGAGCGGGTGACAAATTTATTACGAAACGAAAACAGTCAGCACTGAGTTGTTGGCAGAATTGTCTCTTTACTTAAACAATTGTCTGACCTTTTTGCTCGAATATGCCAATAAATCTCGGGATGCTTAACTACTTAGCCGAAAGTTAAGGATACGATTTTTCTTATTCCTCATAATTATATTATGTGGTTTCATCTAATTATTGTGAATTTATATTTAATAATAGACAGTTTAATCTACTGTATGATCGATGGTTGCTTATAAGCTTAATTTTTGTGGTGTATATATGTAGTTATTAGTCTACCTACTAAACAGAACGTATTCCTAACACTTAAACGCACATACAGTCTTAATTCGTACTTCAAAATTAATTTAGTTGGTCTTGAAAGTTTAGGAACTAGTCTGACAGCGCAATTATTACCTTCTAGTAAGTTTGACTTCAAGCGTGTAACGTATTGTGGATTTCCATTTACCGGAAACTTTAAACGCAGATCTGAAGCTGATTTAATTTGTGACGGTAGAAATGTTAGCGTTAAAATCTAATTAAAGACCTCTTCTATTAATTGTTATGGCTAATATATGGATTAAAGCGTCGTGACTTTTCTGGTACGCTTGAAGCGGGAGATCAATGGCGGCTTTACTTTACACATTTTCAAACGAGAACATAATTATAATTACCATTTTTGTGGTATTAATTTCATACTTGCTGTGTTTTAAAACGTGTTTCTCTTGCCCACCAGATGCACCAGCTGCGGAACGCGAACAGCTGTTCGTTCAGAAGCTGCGGCAATGCTGCCTTCTGTTCGACTTTGCGGACGAGCCCCTCTCCGACCTCAAATGGAAGGAGGTGAAGCGGGCAGCTCTGCTGGAGATGGTCGAGTACGTGACGTCACAGAGAGGCGTCATCACAGAACCTATATACCCGGAGGCGGTTAATATGGTGAGTGAAAACGTTTTAAACGGCTCCGGCACTAAGGTGTTGAATCCTTGTGCCGGGGATATTCAGAATCATTTCATTCAAATTAACCACAAAGACACCTAGACTCAGGGCAAGGATTCTTGTCGGTCGTGGAGATCGAAACCACGACACTTCGCGCCCAGTGGGCTTATTTAGCGAAGTGACCTCAACCTCTTGGCTATCCATTTAATTTGCATTTCTATAGACCATCATAAATATTGACGTTGAAGATGTACCACGGTCAGCTAAGAAATACTATGAACCAAGATAGATTTACAAAACTGGCATAAATGTTTAGCGACCTGATAATTCTATAAAACGAAGTGGCTTGGTGCTCAACAAATTAACGTTGTTGACTTAAAACATATTGCATTTGTTGAGTGTTATAATTATTACAATATTTGTAAAGTTTGTTGCTGACTTTCAATAAGCATCGATGTGTAATTATCGTCCCAATCGGGGTTGTGGATGGGATCACCCAAAGGTTGTATTATGTCATCTGGTAAAATACCAGAATTTAATTCGTAACGAGCATAAAATACTATTTAGAGATGTAAAAAACGAATAGTCGCTTTTATTTGGTACTGAGATCGCGCATTTTGAAACCCGGGAAATGAGCAACCCTATTAGAGTTGAAAGTATGACGTCACAGATTGGCGCCATCATTTAACCTATATGCTATGTAGGGCGGTTAGTAGGTACGGAGTGATATTGTTTTAGTTTGATATTCACAGATTGTAAAATCTTAGTTTACCGAGACGAAATGTTGAGCACATTAACGAAGCCAAATATATAACAACTCATGTCTTATTACGAATCGCGAATTGGAATTTGGTCTCTAAGGCTTTGTAATTAACGTTGATTTTATCTTGCTTCCTGTTGCTTTATTGAAACCTTTAAAACATCTCGTTCTTTTAGTTAATGTTTAAGAAATACTTACAGCCACGAAATCGATGGCTAGCAACCGAAATAGCTACATTATTTTCCCTTAAACTTTTCTTTAAGCACCTTACAATTTTCTTTGAAAAATAACTCTCTGGCTTCTTACACTCGACAGCACAGAACAAAGGGAAAATGTTTTCTGAATTGTTTCTCAGAATTCTTGTTTTTGTTTCACGTAGTAACTGTCGGCGTATAGCTCAAGGACTGTCATATACCGATCATTAACAATTTACCGAAGGCTCGAACAATTCTATACCTACAAAAGGACAAGGTACGTGTATCGTACCTTTTCGTACTTTCTAGAAATGTCTTTGTGTTGACACGATATTAATGTTATGTACATGTTATGTGTATGACATTTTCCGGTCAGTTGGATTCCAAACAGAGACAATAGAACTCAAACCAATGAATAGATTTTGATTGTCTATTGACCGAACTGATTGGATTCAACTTGAGCACGTCTCAAACTAACATGTGTATGATTTCGTTATATCCCGTCTTCTAGATTCGGTACGGGGAAGTTAGATCGTCCTTTCTTCATCCTTTAACTCTATATTTGTTAGCTGAACTTTGTAAACTTCAATCAAATATAATTGTGTACAACTAATCGATCCGATACTTGTAGCAAAGCATTGCGGCCTTTTTGTCCTTCAGTCGTCTAATTCAAGTGGTATTTGTAATAAATTATTCCATTAGTCGACAACGTCCAAGAATATGTTAAACATCAAAATCATATCAAAACTCAGGTCATTATTGTCGCGTTTATCCTAAGGGACTACCCACGCTCATTCAGCCTTATTCAGCGCATGTCCATAGGAAACCACGACTTTGTATGAAGTAGATCGATTCCTAGTATTTCATAGGTTAAAAAGGTCACATGCATGAGGTCTGTTCACTTTTTAAATACCAGAACCAAATAAACCTCCACATTAATTAAATTTTGAATCACGAAAACCCTAAAGCTACAAGGAACAACACACATTTTGATTGAACCATAAAATCGAGGGGACAATTCAAACTTTTTTCCTATCTTTTTTTTAAACGACTCCCGCATTAAGGAATTCAATCCTTGTGTCGCGGGGGTTTGACAAACATACAGATCACATGAACAGAGACACCCATCTTTTACCCCAACCACACGGGGTGACAAATCGGAAGAATCCCATATAATTACGAATCTCTAATAACCACCTTAAAACTTGCCAAATATTATAATGTTGTCATTATTTTGTCCACAGTTCGCAATAAATCTATTCCGAACATTACCGCCGTCGTCGAACCCCAACGGGGCGGAGTTCGACCCCGAGGAGGACGAGCCGACGCTGGAGGCGGCCTGGCCCCACCTGCAGCTCGTCTACGAACTGTTCCTGCGGCTCCTGGAGTCGCCAGACTTCCAGCCCAACCTCGCCAAGAAATATATAGACCAGAAATTTGTATTACAGGTTAGTATCGATTTTGGGATAGCTTTGAGTTTTCTTTCAAATAATTCGATTTCAATATGTACATGAACCAGTTTCTTATATTTGAAAGATAGTATATGCTGGGTTGATAGTTTTATGCACCTCCTTTCGTTACTAAAACGTTCATAAATAAATAAGTTATTCATTCTGTTTCTATAAAACGTTTATTTTTTGTCATGGTCTTCGCTTTAGCGTTTGTTTTTAAGATAGTTTTTGACATAGAATTCTAGATTTAAATAGAATCATTATTTTCTTTCAGCTTTATCATCCATTTGTTACAATCTACGCAGATGATATTATAACGAAATTTTATGTTACAATTTTAAAACAGAGTTGACACAAACCGTGAGAACCGTCACTTGCAAACGTCATGTATGTTTACGTTTATATAGACAATACAAACACATGACACAGGCAACGACAACAAAAATTACTCAAGCACTTCAGGACAATTTTATACCTCTTTTAGTACTTCAGCTAATGAATAGAACAACAAACTAATTCCTTTAACGATAAATATATATTGCTATATACAATACTTTGCACATATCCAATGTTTACCATAGTCTTGCCCTTGAACATATGCTATCTATACATATAATAAAATTGTAGAAAAGTGAAAACTGTACATTGAATATTTAAAAAAAAGAATAATTGCAGGTTGGTCTACGAACGATTCCGATGGCGAAAATATGATTTTTAGAATTTTTGTCTGTTTGTCTGTTTGTCTGTATGTATGTCCGGAAAGATCTCGGAAAGTACTGGATAGATTTGATTCAAATTTTCAGAGAATTTCAACAAGAGGTCCGGTCAACATACTTTTTACTTATTATCTCGCTTTTTGATACAGGGGGTGAGCAGGAGCCTTTTATATCTATAAACAAATATCAAATTATCTCATAAACTACTGAATATATTTCGTTCAAATTTTGCATGAACCTTATGGTACACATGATACAACAAATATACAAAAACCATAACGCTACTATGGAAGGGGCATGAGCAGTCAAGTTTTAAATTTTTGGACTCATCCGTAACATCGTGTAATACAATTATGAGGTGTATTTTCAACCCATTGAGTAGTAGGCAGCACGGTCATCAATTTACACAAAAAACATCACGCTATTTATCTTAAGACTTTTGGCAGAGCAATAATAGGATTTTTCGAAAATAAATCATTTTCACAAAATTAGTCATTTTATTCTCTTTCAAGTCTGATATAGACCTACCGCGACTATTTCACAAGTAAATAAAAGAAACATAAACTAATACGTTTTTTTTATGCAATTGTTACCGTAATCGGTACATTCTTGAAAGAAAGGAACAAAGAAGAATCAAAACATTCATAGTGACACTCAACCCAAAGTTGCATGTAGTTCACATTGATCTCATCTATAATTATGCATAACAAAAAATTACTGAACGACACAGTTAATTATTACCTTGGTTCATCTGTAACAACTAGCAACTATTTTTTTTTTCTTAAATTTGCAACATTACATAGACCAAAAGTATTTCGGATAAAAAAGCCCAGAAAACTTGCATAAAAACTGCATGATAGGTATGCAATGTGAAAGATCTATAAGACCAAAGCTATCAATGAATATACATTATGTATCTATTGATAGAATAATGTCTACTGATACCTGGGATTTTTCAATATTTTAACGATTTGATCGGTCTACATCCGCCATTATAGAGACCGCACACGTGGTCCTTCCAAAAATTCCTTCAATTTATTGTATTCTGTACTTATTTAAAATTTTCTTCTTTCGTAGCCTGGTAAAAACAGGGGAAGGAACGAGACTGAATAAGTCTCTGAGATCCCTAAGCCGACGAGGATTAGGGAGGGGGGACATATTTTTGGAAATTTCCCCAATAAGGCTGATAATAGCGTGTAGCTATCAGCACTTACATCCGTCATACAATGTCTGGAAAATTCATTTTGGCTGTCGGTATCGACAGCGTAACCTCATAACCAACTTCATGTAGTCTTTATTTAAATTCCATTTATGCAGTAGGGATGACGGCAGGTATTTTACTTCAATGATCGTCAGGTATGTTAACGAATAAAATACGTATTTTTTTTTTGTAAATTGGTACAGTAAATAGAACTCATGCACATGAAGTCACTTTTATGTTCATATTTTGCTTTGTCGTAACATCACAAATTACACATATCCTATAGGTACTTTAGATTTTTGTCATTGTCAATTTAAAAAAAAGGGGTGACTGATATTTTTTTATTATAACTCTATTTATTTATCAGCAATTTAAAGGCAAATCATGATCAAAACACCAGGGGGCCAAGATAACACGTTTACCAACTTTTTTATTTTGGAAATATTCCAAATGTTTGTGAGGAAGATCAGTTTTAATATTAAGAGGACAATCAAACATAAGTGTTTCAGGAAACCGTTTATATGGGTGCAATTTTGCAAAATCTTATATCTTATGACACTATGTAAAATCCATAGTTACCGAGCCCGACTCTCACTTCACCAGCTCCGTCCACAAAAATAATTTGACATCTTCTTTATATCGTCAGAAAACATCGTGTGTGAAAATAACAACTGTCTGGCTATCACTGTTCCTGAGAAACAGCCAGGTGACAGACAAACGAACGGACACCGGGGCCTCAGTAATATGGTTCTGGTTTACCTCTTTGGTTACAGTACAATAATAATTTTATGATACCTCATAATCACTGTTATAATCCGTCTAGCAATTTCAGGTGTAGGCCGGCCAAAGAACAAACGTGCTCGAAAATCATAACCCACCCAATTAGAAAATGGAAAACCCTCGAAAGTAAAACATTTTTAGCAGAATTGCTAAGCCTGAGTTATGCCTTCTGTTATTTTTTCCTTCTACCCCCCCCCCCCCCCATTATTGAACGGCTCGATTTGTCACTAATTCACATTTAAATTAAAATAGTTCAATTCGTTCGGAAGCTATGATGTCACAGACAGGCAGGCAGGCAGATATGTCAAAGTTATAAACCCATCTTTTTGGGATTAAATAAGAAAAAGTCATTAAAACAGCTGTGAAATATTTGACACCAGGATAGTATCGTAAACGATGAAGTGTGTTTGATTCAAACATTTGGTAGTTTTTGGGCCGCTCAAGATTCATTATAATTTAGAAATAAAAAAGCAAGCTTAAAATATAAAAAAGTGTTTCATTTTCAATATTGCATTACATTTTTGAGATGATCGTTATTATTAAACTTCATAGTTTTTCACATCTTGAGAATCACGCAGACAAAGTCGCGGGCAACAGCTAGTTGGAAATAAGGCTAGGGCTACAGTAGAAAGCGACGCGACCAGCGATACATGAGTGATTAATTCTTATTAGCTAAATTTCCTACTTTTGTAATACGTTCAACAGAGCTACTAAAAACGTCGAAACGGCGAGGGATGGATTCTGTATGTATGAGTAGGGTAGCCACACAACGTCAAACTCCCACTCATAAAGTAGCCAGCCCCAGCCTAGTAATAATTTTACAGTCGTTATCGTCGATTGAAAACACTCGAAAGTACAAAAATGACATTTCGTTTTGAATGATCACGTGAGTTGTCATCTCAATACATTTGAACGTTCACGTAGTGACGTTAAAGATTGCAAATATAATTTTAAACTCTTCAATAAAAATGACAACTCTTAAACGGCTCTACCTATTTCTAACAAACAAATCTAAGAACATTTGACGACCTCCGTGGTCGAGTGGCGTACGCACCGGTTTCAAGGTGTCGCTAGTTCTGAGGTCCCGGGTTCGATCCCGGGTCGGGTCAATGTAAAAATTCTTATTCCTACATGTCTCGGGTCTGGGTGTTTGTGGTACCTTTGTTGTATCTGAATTCCATAACACAAGTGCTTTAGCAACTTACTTTGGGTTCAGATCAATGTATGTGATGTTGTCCGCATTTATTAAAAGTCGGAAAAAAATCGAATCTAAGAACACTCCAACATTATGCATCTTTAATCCAAAAATTGAAATCTCGTCGAGAGCAGCTATACTATAAGTAACTCGTTTCGCTTTTTCAGTGGCATCGCTAATCGCTGGTTACCATAGCCTCGGCCTTACACTCGCAACGACTGATTTATAAGCCTTTTTGATTCATCACGCTTCTGCCTTACGCTGATTGGTTAATGTCACTTCACACTTACGCTACGGGAAATTAGATTAACAATGCACTATTACTTAATCCTCTCTTGAAATAGGTCATGCGAGCCGATAAATGTAACGTAGGTGTTAAATGAAGACGTTTTGTTCACGTGTTCAATATTCTTTATGTTTGGAAGAGGGCAGTAATGTGCTGGTGTATGTTGTTGATTGATTTATGATTCTGTTTTAGATACCGAATAAAAGATTCAGGTTCGGTTACCCCGTGATAATTTCCAGTTATCTCTCATAAATCAATAATTGTTTATTTCTTTTCCATAAATTTAAACATTAAAATATTTGTTTACTTTACAGTTTGTTTGTTATTAAGATCATGAATTTCGTATATAATTTGGGTATATTTTCTTCCTACTTTATAGCACAGTTTATGACAGAGTCAGCGCAATTTCATTATATTACTTTTTGAAACTCGTATTCGATAACCCGTGAGAAACGTCATAGGAATTCCAACTCATTTATATTTTAGTAGCTCCAATACTTAGTCAGATTCTGGTTTCCATTTTATCGCATATCACTTAAAAAAACATGATTCAGACATATAGATAACAGAGGCTTAAATTAAGCTCTACAGACCATTTAAATACATCCTGACAGCCCAGTTACTATTCACACTACGCATGCTACAAACATACCATACAAAAATCGTATATTACAATGATGTTGCAAGACAACACTGTAAATTGAACATGCAGACATCGAACACGATACGTCTATAAAGGCTCATTTAGACGAGGCGAGAAATACCAGGCGAGTTGCGATACATTGCTGGCGATGATACATCACTATTGACACAATAATAATATATTTAACACAACGCCATCTAGTCCTAAAATATGCGAAGCTTGATTTGATGACCATAGCAAGATAATTCTAAATACATACAGAGAACGAATGATCGCGCTGATAACACAAACATTTCTCTCGGGTGGGAATCGAACCTAGGACTGGCCAACAGGCCAGTCGAATTATATTAATACCAGACCTGCGGTCTCATGTGTATTTCAACTCAGCACGATATTCCTCACCACGTCTATAGCAGCCTTAAATGTTCTCTTTAATTGAAGCAATAACTTGGTCGATACCAATGAATTTTTCATCGTTTGCCTTCGTATTTATATTTGTGTAGCGTACAAAAACATGAACTGTGACGTTGTGAAGGTGTCAAGATATACAATGTATCGTAAGATAAAATGACAGTCTCTTGAAGGTAAATTTGCTTTTCGAAAGACTGCTCTGTAAATATGTTTCTTTGCCATTTACTTGATAAGAGAAAAAATAATATGACAGTTTGTTTGTGGTATTTCTAATATAAATTTTATTTTCATTTGTTAAGTAAATGGAGAACATACAGCTATATAAAAACAAACAAAATATCTTTATGTAACTGTTGAAAAACATTTTTTTTTCTCTTCATTAAGACTCAGTTTCCTAGTATAAAGAATTTGCAGTAAATCAGCCGATTTGTACTGTGGCTAGATTTTTAAATTTACCCTTATTTATCAACAACACCAACTTGTTCACAACTCCAGAACCTAGACGGCAAAAATCTCGCAAATGTGATCCTGATCATGCAAAGCTGTCATATAAGTTAAAATCATTTTTTTTATGTATTTTGCAATTTTCATCATAAACATTATTAACAAAGCAACATGATTGTCGACAGCTATTAGAACTCTTCGACTCGGAGGACCCGCGGGAACGCGACTTCCTGAAGACGACGCTACACAGGATATACGGCAAGTTCCTAGTGTTGCGCGCATACATAAGGAAACAAATCAATAATGTGTTCTATAGGTGAGTACTTGTTTGTTGAACTGTATACACGAACAAACGTCACTCGTTATCGTGATGGACGAAAATGAACCGTATTGCTTGAGAAATAACGTTGTTAGTTACTAATATCCACGATATACAGTTAACTGTATATTAAAACTTATTACTTAATTAATTTGTTCTCTAGCCAGTACACGCGTCACAAAATAATATAAAGTTACCTTATATTTAATCTCAAATTTAAATGTAAGATATAGTTTTTATTAAAAAATTGGGAATATACAAATTTTTTTTCACAAACTTTGTACGTTTCTTTTATGAGCATTTAAAATATCACAGGAAGTTATTTTTTTCTTAAAAATGCTCTTAATACACTGAATGTTTTTCATTTACTTCAAACACAAGATAGATACTTACTATATGCATCTTGTTAGTCAACAATGATTTTTATCAAGATTGCATTCAATGAAAAACGTTTAGTAGTGGGTGCGTACAACTCAACGTTCTGAATGAGATTTATCGAGGCAATTAGAGATTTATCACAATTAAATGGAAGGCTATCAGTTGTATCTGATATCTTAGGACATTGACAAACAGGTTTCATGTATAGAAGATTAAAAAAACAACTCCTGCAGGCGTCACGGTGGTTTGCAAAAACATTCAAGTCCACAAAGACACCCAGTTTAATTAATAGCTATGATTTATTTTCCTTCCTTCTGTCTTAAAGTAATTTCTTAATAAAAAAAACTGTCACAGCTAAAAAAGAGTCTCCTGAATTTTCTCCTTGTAACAAATCTAGTCGAAAAATTCCTAAAACTGGATTTTTTGGACAGGTATTTTTCCACTATTCTGGCTGTTTCTCCTCAAAAGATTCGTGCAGTGTCATGTTTAATATTTTTTAAAGATTAAACCCAACGTGTTTGTACTTGTAAACACTAATTATCCCCCATCTATTTATGTACGAGGAAACGTGACGGACAACAATAAATTAATGAAGCAGATCTCGTTCTTCTCACGTGACCCAATTAAATAGGTAACTCTGTCCGAGCGCCCCGAGCGCAGATGAACGCCATTATCGTGGGATTACTGACTCTATGTCTACTGAATATTCCCTTTGATAATCAGGCACTGGTCTGTATCTAATGTACATAATTATGCATACGTTTAAGGTGGTTTATGGGTACTTAGTATGTTATAGAAAAGGTCCCAATCTCTGCCTCGCACATCTAATCGCTTGTCGTCTTTCCGAGCCAATCATTATCATCATCTCAGTCTATAGCAGTCTACTGCTGGACATAAGCCTCTCCATATGTTCTCCAATACGACCTTCAAACCTTCAAGAAAAGAGCATATTCTTTTTTAAAAGGCCGGCTACGCACTTGTGACTCTTCTGGTGTTGCGGGTGTGCAATTGTGCATGGGCGGTGGTAATCGCTTAACATCAGACGATCCGTCTGCTCGCTTGCCCCCTATCTCATAGAAAAGCATCTTAATACTTTTAAAAAACAGTAACATTAACACCCCATAATGATGATTGAAAGTCGTTCAATGCAAGTCGTAGACAGATTTTATCCTCATCACATCCTGCACACATATCACATCAGTTCCAGATCTGATCTGTATGTAAAACATCCGGAGTTAACGTAACATTGTAAGGACGAGATATTTACATAGGAAACGATTTCCTTTTATGTTCACTGAATATTCTAGTATACATATAATATTGTTTGAACTGTCAACAAAAACGCGCGCTTATTGTAGTTTCTCAAGAATATAAATATATTTGGCGTTTACTACCACATTGTTATGTAGTACCTAGTTTTTTTATTCACCTGTTTGAAATAACTGCCGTCCAATTAGCTCCGACCTTTTCCCGATTTCTATTTATCTCCCAAGCAAACTCACTCTAGGCGGTTAAAAAAATTAAATAAACTAGAGAACATGACTAATACTACAAACTGGACGTAATGGAAGAAAATGGGAATGCCACTTTAATTTTTTAGAGTTTAAACTGTAAAGGCATTATTGCAGGATATGGGATTGTTCATAAAAATTACATTACATTTTCTTATTAATTTAAATAGTTACAAAATATTAATGTTTATCCTCCTTGTTCAGGTTTATATACGAGACAGAGCATCACAACGGCATCGCGGAACTGCTGGAGATCCTCGGCTCCATCATCAACGGGTTCGCGTTGCCGCTCAAAGAGGAACACAAACTCTTCTTATTGAGGGTAAGAACAATAACAAGATACTCTTCTACATACAAACTTAGATTTTATAATATTCATAAATAACAACTTAGTTCAGTTTACAAGTAAACACTTCATCATCGTTCATAGTTTACTAAACCACTCTACTACTGCAATAGTTTTTTCTTTGCTGTACGTCTTCCTGGTCTTGGCTTCGTACAATGTTTTAGTTATATTAAGTACAAGATCATAATTTTCGCGAGAAGTTTTAGCAACATTATGAAGTACTTGCGTTTTTACGAATAAATAAGATTACCTAATACAAGAATATTAAAGTCTCAATTTTCACCAGCTTATCGTGTGTCAATTAATTAAAATAATAAGTTATTATCGTGTTATTTTTTCCAGGTACTATTACCGCTGCACAAAGCGAAGTCCCTCTCGGTGTATCATCCGCAGCTCGCGTACTGCGTGGTGCAGTTCCTCGAGAAGGACCCCTCGCTCACACAGCCTGTTGTTAGGTATGTAATGGCGTGAATACGTTATAAATAATGTAAGCAATGTTTGCTGACATTATTTTTGTATTTTCAGTTAGCCGAATTTGTGTAATGAATTGTTTTATATTTTAGACATTACAACATTACATTTTAAACATTACAACTTACAAGGCGTTTGCCTTTTGTAGATGGATTTGTGGGGATGGTGGGACGAAAAATTAATTATACTTTTTTTTTCAATTGAAGCTCCATATTAGAAAATTTCTGTATATGACCTACGAAAAGCAATACGAGACACAAATCCAAAATAAACAATGTATTCGAAGTCTAAAAAAAACAAAATAAAATGAGCTTCAATCCCTAATCTCACCTGTATTTATTCTACAGGGCATTGTTAAAATATTGGCCGAAAACACACTCGCCGAAAGAAGTGATGTTCTTGAATGAGATGGAAGAGATCCTGGACGTGATCGAGCCGGCGGAGTTCCAGAAGATTATGGACCCACTGTTCAAGCAGCTCGCGAAGTGCGTCTCCAGCCCACACTTTCAGGTCAGTCGAATATACCAACGATTTTTTTATTGACAATTAAATACAGTACTCGAACCTCTGACTTCTATCTGCCTATTCTTCTGTCTTTTTAGGCAACGATTCTTGAAATGTCCTTTAACTTACCGTCAACAAATTACTTCAAAAGTCTCTAGCTTTAATATTATATTTGACAGGTGGCAGAGCGCGCTCTGTACTACTGGAACAATGAGTACATAATGTCTTTAATATCGGACAACGCGACGCACATCCTGCCCATAATGTTCCCGTCGCTGTACCGCAACACCAAGAGCCACTGGAACAAGACCATCCACGGGCTCGTGTACAACGCGCTCAAGCTCTTCATGGAGATGAATCAGAAACTCTTCGACGAGTGCACGCAGCAGTACAAACAGGAGAAACAGAAGTGAGTCGTTTTCAGTATGTTGTCGTTCTTTTTTAACAGAAGGAGTTATTTTTAGAGGTAACGGATTTTGATCCAAGTAATTGTGTTGGTAAGAAATTGCCTGCACGGATAGTTGAGCTAAAACGCGTAAGCCGAAAAAAAAAAATATTTTTTTCGTGTTTTGTTTCGTGACATTTGAAAACTGGTTTCTAAGCTCAAGAAGTCCACTTATATTGCTACGATATCTTTCCTAAACCTGTTTCAAAGAACTAATAAAGATACAATTAATTTAGTTTTTAACTGTTGCTAACTATTGTCGTGTGCAGGGAGCGCGAGCGGCTGCTGCAGCGCGAGGAGGTGTGGCGCTCGCTGGAGGCGCGCGCGGCCGCCTGCCCCGCCGCGCCCCGCGCCCCCGCCGCGCCCCGCGCCCCCGCCGCGCCCCGCGCCCCCGCGCCCGCGCCCCCCGCGCCCGCCGACGACAGCCCGCTCGCGCCGCTCTCCTACCAGCGCATCGAGCACGAGGCGCAGGAGGTAAGGAACACTAGCTTACCTTGACCTGCTACCGTTTCTCCCCGAGGGGTAGAACCGAATGAGTTCAACACACGCCGAAGGCGCCGCATGCTCTGCATAACTTCAGGGACCTTAATTTGCGGCGAGATTTGGGCTAATGCACATAGACGATAGCATTTGGTAAAACGCGTATACGAATACGTAATGAGCTATTAAGCCAGTCTTTAAAAATAAAAATTATTCGTGCCTAAAAAATAGGCTGCCAATACATAATTTTAAAAATAAATACAATATACCCCGTCCGCAGCTCCGGAAGCAAGGGTACAACGCGAGCAAGCCCCTCCTCCGCAAGAAGTCGGAGCTGCCCGCCGACTCCACGACGGTGAAGGCGCTCATCGAGCACAAGCGCGCCGACCCGTACCTGTCCACTCCGCCCGACGTCAACCAGTGCTAGCGACACACACACACACACACACACACACCGCTCCCCTCGCGTGGTCCTAGCGCGCCCGCTCCCGCCACACCAGCCGCGCACTGTCATGGCTGCCGACCAATGTTGTTCAAAACTGTTCAATCAAGGCTGACCCCTACGAAAAGGTATACGTGAATATGGCTCTGGAGTGCGTTTCAACAAACACTACTTCAAAATCGACGTTAAGACCACACTCAAATATACACAGAACTATTAACGGCCTTAACAATTTTAACTACAATCAATACAATATGTTTAAACAAAATTTATACGGACTGTAATAATAATAATCAAGACGTGATTTGAAGTGCCGGACATTGGACCGCCGGTAACACCGCGGACGGAACCCGAGTGTGCGAGCGAGAGGACGCTATAAGAGTGACACGAGTGACGCATTGTGGTCTATATTGAATAGTTAGTACACATAATTATATTAATACGGTAGTGTCCTTTTGTTGATGTTTTATATCCACTTAGGTCGACAATCGCGGGCGACTAGCGTGCTCGCTCACCAATCAGAAGCCGTGTGCTTTTGCTCCGGACTGCCTGATTGGTGGGCTATCACGCCAAGTAAATTGCTACTTAAATGTACTCGAAAGCACTGCTGTTATTTAATTGTATTATAATCTAAATGATGTTTCTACCGTCATTCGGCGCGTTGTCGACCTGTATTATACAGAGTGATGCAAATTGTGAGAGTGTCTGGAAACGTAGTTTTCTTTATGTGGTCTTTTACAAATATTTAACGATTGCTTACTCAGTACGTTGATGGGATTTCGTTTTTCTTTCACTCTAACTTGATTGAGGTAATGAAAAATGTAATTTCTTTGTCAATACAATTTGTACTGTTCAAGTTTGGTGTAGACCTCGTCCCTGTGCTGAGAGGGGACGAATCATTTCAATATGCATCACAAAGCGCCTTGCTTTCGTACCTTGTATTTACTTATTCTTTTTTAAATGTAAGTAACAGGTTTATACACCATTCCACTGCAGAACCACCTACGAAATGTTTTAGCCCAATCGTGTATTAATTTAATTGTATTTAGATGTATAATCATGTTGATTTAAACGCCATAATGTTTTGATAACGGGAGATCATCAGTTGCGATTGAATACGTACATAAATAATAATCTGTGTATATGTGTATTAAAATATATATCAATCTATATGTATATAGACTAACAATACCAATTGATAGTCTCCCGACACTTATTAAATCTTTAATTTATTATTTATAGAAACCAAATACATGAACACATATATGTTTGTACTGATACTATTCGTTTGACATAGATATCATTATTTAATCTAAGGTTTTCACAATAATTATGTAAAGCATACTTTATGTCAAACTGTAGTTATCTCATATTATATTTTAGTCGATTTGGTATGACGGGCGAGAGGATATTCTATGCACAATAATTACTAATGACGTAGCATTTCATTTAATCATTACTAAAATATATTTTAATGTCCTATGTTATATGTCCCCGCCTAGAACGGAAACATATTCGGCTTATATAGCTCCTCTAATCTAACTAAATGAGTAGGATCTAGACGTTTTAGTTACTATGTTTAGGGTCTTAACACAACCGTCCATCGGTTACTAAATCTGTTCTTAATGTAAAAACTTAACGCGCTATCCGCTTCCCGCGTACTAAACTCGCTTGCTCCACATTCGCTCTAGGGTAATATAAAACTTAGTATACACTATAATTTCCATAATATAAGCTGAATATATATCCGTTAGTACACTCGACGTAAAGTTAGTTTATTTAAAAATAATATATGCCTATCTGCCTTTACGGAAGTATATTAGTTTAACGAGTCGGGCACCCACGGTGATGTATTTCGATTTATTTTAAGTTTTATTATTTTGTGTGTATAGAGTGCCAAAGGAGTTTGCGTTGAAGCCATTTCAAACAGTCGACTTAACATATGATGTGTAATGTATTTATAAAATGTATTAGATGAGCTTCGGGTGAGAGAGGATGTTTGAGAGCACCTATCTATGTAGTTATTTATTTTTTTATTTTAACATAACTTACCCATGTTATTGAATGACGACTGAAATAAAAATTATCGAGTGTTTTTAATCAAAGTATCCGATACTATCGACTAATGAAGCTAGATTTTGTAACTTTTATATTATTATAGTTGTTTGCAATATTGTATAATGGCGTTAATATTTAATAGACAGTTTCACGTTACGGGCGCGAGTTTACGAGAGTTTATCGAATGGTAAATTCTACATTTACAGTAATGGCCAGTTCGAGACCAGAAAGATTTTTGACTTGACGTTTGTTGCTTACACAAAGTATCTCAAGACAACATAATTTTAATGAAACGTTTGATCTCGAAAAGCAACAATGTTCATTCAAGTTTGAAAATCTTTGACTGTGGTAATAAGCTCTAGGCCTTGTTATAGTTGATAGTATCCAATACTTGTCTCAATACCAGGTGTCTCGTCAGCAAGTGACTGTACTAATAAAACGATTTGTAATTAAGGTATAAACTTACAATAAAACCACGCAATATGCTTTAGGTAGGCGGTCAAGTGCAATCTTTTGATATACTTCCAACTCTAGACGGTTACTTGCTGACTGACAATATGTTTAACTGCCTGTCTGTTTGTTAGCGTGACGCATGATCGACAAAGACCTCACTTTAGCGAATTATTTGCAAAACGCTGTTCAACAAATTGATAAATTTTGTATAAATATTTATAACGATAATGTAACTGTTGAAAACAAATATTGTAACAGATGACATATTATAAGGTGCTTATGATTATCGTTATAATACAAAGTTGTGCATATAACGTGAGTTTTAATGTCCTATTCGACCTTCCCGCGTGTCCAATGTTCTTGTGAATACGTAACTGTTTTCCCGACTTCCATATTTCATTCGGTTTAATACTAAATGCCTATAAACTCCTACATATACCTAAAATTTTCCTGTGAAGAGAATAAATAGTGTTTTTTTAATAACGACTCCTGCGCTGGAGAATTAAATCCATGCGTCCCGGGGGGTTTCACTGACATTCAATTAACATCCACACCACTCAGATTTAAAACAAGCATTCGTGGATTACATAATGATAGTCCAACGCGTGCATCGATTCAGCGACACGTCAAGCACTGCTGTGGGTTAAGTGACTACAACCACTATGCTAGTATCCATGCAGTTGCCTTTGCTTTTGTACAGGAGACGACAGACTACAGAATGATTTAAAACAACAATAAGTATTGAAAACTATTTATTGATAATTTATTTCTCTTATTTATACATTATATGCAAGGACTTGAGAGTACTTTGGTATGTCTTGCGTATAAAATCTGGAAACTTCATCATAGCTACATAGGGTCTCAAGAACATACCAAAATGCTCGCGATATCTATACCACTTTTTACACATATTACATATACATATTTTCATATAATATTTTACTTAAATATAAATAACTTATCTAAACCGGTTAACTTATTTCAAACTCTGAAGTCTGAACATTGGATACATTAACACTATGGTTAAGCAGTTGATGCATATGCATTGACTTATTAATTAAAGAATCAATTGATGAACTGCATTGCAATGTAGCATTATTGGTCACAAGGTTATACTCGATGGCTAATTTCATATACGTGCACTGGAAGTTGCATTGCTTATGTTTTCAGTTTTGATGATCCAAAATTGTACCAATTTGTTTAGTTGAGTTACCTAAGAAAGCTTATTTTGATAGTTACGTAAACAAGCGTTGGTAAAATAACCCACAGTAAAATGTATTAAATTTTCTTTGTCACTAATTTCGCAAAGGACATCTTTTGTTTACATTTAAACCAGGTAGAAAAACCATCAATAAGTCTTTTAATAATTCAATATGACGAAAAACCGAAAACTACACTTACAATCTGTGGGTTTCATTCTATTACTTCTTATACATTTTTTATAACAATTGATACTCCATAATTATAAAAACTTCCCTCACTACCTATGGGTTTAATTAAACTAACGCGCAATTCACTAGCCAATTTAATACAGTGTACATACAATTAGGCCAGTGGTATCTCATCAAAGGTGCAGCAGGAATGTTCAAAAAGAAGACTAGAAAAAATTACAAGGTGATGAAATTGATGTTCAATATAAGTTTATTTTTAGTTGATGGCCAGGATTTACATACAAGCTATTCAGAAGTATTGGAATAATCAATAATGTCGAAGTTGCAATGTTTCGTGCGACAAAACTAAATCAAGATGTAGAAAAAACGGAAAACCAGCCTACATGTTACAGGAAAATAGGTTAATAAGTTACTAGGCACTAAAATGTTAGCCCTGGAAGAAATATTAACAATCACTATTCTAGTTTTAATAAATTTTGCTAAATTCTGTCAGGACATGATCATAATACGACTTTAATTTATCTAATTTCAACAATTAAATACTTTTCAATCTCCTTTAATTTCATAGCCAATAAACGTGAAATTCTTAAACAATTTCGTGCCTTAACACAGTGAACACAATCAGATCAATACATTAAATCACATTTTGTAAAGAAAAGCCAATTAAAATGGAGGTGACATGATTTTGATACGGATACATATATTAAAGTCTATGCTTTACACTCAGAGATAAAGTTTATTATATCCTTTATTAGTTTACGCCATTTTTTTACATTCTATACAATAAAATTTGATTAACACTGAAATAGGTGAAAAGAAGACAAAACGTTACGTTGAAATCCAATTGAACTCTGTATATTTTTACTTACAAAAAGCCATTAATTTCTTTAAACCAGGTAATCATTTCACTACATTCAAAAGTAAACCATTCCTCTTTGTTATAAAGGTGGTTTTACTGTTAAAATATTGATGATCGGCCGAATGAGAAGTAAGGTATCGAACAGTCTGTATAGCGAGTTAAAGAGAAAATGTGAATGGATCTGTCAATATAGTTAAACAGCCCTTTTTTAATATAAAACTTCTGCAGATAGTATAAAAAAATACTATATATTTTGTTGCTACTGCCAAAAACTGTTAACTACTTGTTTATCTATCTAGCTTTCTCAAACTTCATTGTTACCTTACTGTATATTTTCTTTTATTATTTAATTTACATTTTATTTGATTTTTCGAATAAACTTCGTTTAACAATTTAACTGTACAGATTGCATATTTATGACCATATATTTTAACAATAATTTATATTTTTAATATTTTACAATACTGGGACTGGCCTTCGTTTAGTTACTCTTTGTGTATTGTATTTTGGGATTTCAAACCCATAGCCATCATATTTATTTGAGAAATATTTTGATTATAAATTACTTGACTTTTAGTATATCAAAACTAACCGCCATTTTGACCAGAGATTAAATTTATAAGTTGTAGAGTTTGTATAATTGTTTAATGCGGGCAATTACAAATTGGGCCTCACTTAGGCCAAAGAATTCTTACCACGGATTTTCTCAGTCCTGGTCAAACTAAAATTTCATAACAACTTTTGAGTGGTCGGATTCGTATTCGCGTATACATATTATAATGAATGCTTCAATTCGTTACTTATTTCCGTTACTGTATTGTTTAGTACAAATGTTGATGGGTGAAGGTACCAGGGCGTCATAAGGCTGCAGGATGTAGCCGTACTCCGCAGGGCTCCGTCTGTTATTTCCTCCTGTTGTGTAGCGTGTGCTTCAGTTGCTGTATCTCGTCGTGTTGCCGCGCTAGCTGCTCGTTCAGACCCGCCACGTGCTCGGTCAGCACAGACATCTGCTCCTCGTAATTGTGCGATGTCGAATGTAACTCCTCTTCCTGTGAAAATTATTAACATTAACATTGTTTTGATTAACATTTAATAAAATTAGGTTGATTACTCCTAAAACAAAACATGAGACTTTTCATCTTTTACAAAATTTTAACTGTAATTAAGACTTTCTTTTCAAAATAATTTAAGTTAATGCAATCACTCTCGTCGAACCAATGAGTCATCATTGTATTCTTACGCAATCTTATCTAGATATAATCAAAATTCGTCGAACAATATAATCCATATTCCATATCCATATAATTGTAACACAATATAAAGATAACTTAACTCGTATATGACCAGACACGATGAGTCAGACACTCAGTATGGCCACTACTCGGTACTCACCAGTCTGCTGATAGTGTTGTGTTTCTCGCTGAGCGTGTGCTCGTCCGCCTGTCTGTCGCGCTCCATCTCCTCAAACCGAAGACGCAGCATCTCACACTAGACAAACAATTCATTAACGATTTCATTAATGATTATTAGAAAGAAATACTTTTTCAAGAACTGTCAGGAATGTTTTATTGAACATTATAGATTTCAGCCACAGCAAAACAATATTTGCAAATTTTTACAATACTTTAAGAAGAAAGTTATTTATTTCCCAAACTCTTTTATAAAACAAACGAAAACATACCTCTTTAACATAATGTTCAGTCTTGCTCTTCAACTCCTCGCGTTCTGACTTCAATTCACTAATCTTATTCCTAAAGTACGACTTCATGCGTTCCTCCCTGGTCTCGACCTCGCTGGTCATCAGGAAGGGCACCTCCAGGCTGCCCAGCAGGCCGGTGACCCTGCCCTCGTGGTCCACAGACGTCTCCCCGAAGGTGTTGAAGTCACCAGAGTCATGACCATCCCCTCGCTTCTTCTGACTCGCGGATACGTATTTTGCTACTTCTAATTTGAGACTCTCGTTTTCCATTCGAAGCATCTCGAATTCCATTCTCAGTTTTTGATTTTCCTAAAAAAGATAACGAAAATTAGGAATAACCACTATATCAATTTCCCCAAAAGTTTTTTTTTTACCTTTTGTAAACTTATGGTTAAGTCAAATATCTGTGTTCAAAGAAAATAATGTAAAATAACCAATGTATAGCAAAACTATATGTGCAAGTTACCTGTTCTAGTGAATGTGCTTTTATACTAAGTTGTTCAGTAACATTTAAGTCATCTACAGAACTTAGCGCATCCTCACTTCCGACCTGCAAACATCAATTAATAAACTGTTCATAGACTGTTTCACTATTTTGTGTTGTTGTTAATACTAGTAACATTATGATAGTAGGTTTTTTTTGAAGAAATTATAACATTTTTGTTGTATTTTAGTTTACTATTCAGTAAATTTTTCCATTCGAAAATTATTTCGTTCACATAATTCGACAAGCATAAAAATTTATTTAAACAAAATCAAAACTCATGGAATAAATGATTTATAGGTACATACCAAGCTGCCGCCTTCAGACAAGAAGTCTCCGTTACAACTGGCAGCCTGACTACTGGTGGCCAGCTGAATCTTGTTTGGCGTGCCTCCGAGCCTCTCCTTCTGGGCCTCTTCTAGAGAATACTGCAACTCCTGGTTCTTGTTCTTGAGCTTGGCTATCTCACACTTGTATTTACTGTCACTCTCGTTAATGTGCCTCTGGTAGTCCTCCAGTGAAGCCCTCAACTGGGATACCTCAAATACTTTGTCTGATAACTGAAAATAAGTTTTTTTATTAAATATCTTAAATTAATAGAGTTTAAATACAACATATGTACATATAGTTATTAATCTCTGTATGGTAATTAAAAAAAATCTAATAAGATTATTATTAGAATTCAAATTTGTTGGGAGAATGGCAAAATTATTGATTAAATAAGGTACAGTAAAGTCGACAATGCACACAAAATATTCATAACTATAAACAAATGCATGTATTCATTACATTAATTGATACAATTAACAACATTGGAGTGTTACTCATACACTTCAATTGCTGAAATAACTTTAGTATCAAGAATACATGTGCAGACTACTTTCTATAATGAAGGGTATATGTCAATTTGCTTTTTAGTATATTTTCATTAAAATTGTAGGTGATAACTTTAAAGAGGCAAGAACATATAAGATCTATAAGTTGCCAAAAAAGGTCCTACTTTAGTCCACTTCATTTTCTAATTGGTTATTAGCAACTGTCAACTATCTAAACAGTTCTTTCATGCTGTACGGGGTCCACAATTGTAACTATGAATAAGTTCAATCATCTATGAAATCACCTGAAATCAAGTTTCCAATGTTCTGGTTAGAACATAATTCTTTAACTTACCTGAGAAGCATACTGTGCATTTTCAATGATTTTCTTCTGTAGTTCTTCTTGAAGCAGTCCTGAGTCCAATGGGCCAGGATAGCTGACTGTAGGCTGTTTCTCATCCCCTTTGCTTTTTGATTTCTTCGTCAACTTCAACTGTAAATTAAACATGTTATATAAATACAATTTACTTTGTAGAATTTTTGAATGATGGACTAATTCTGACAAACATGTCTGTAAATAGTTTCTGTTTTGATGAACAGATATCAGGTATCTGTTGTGAATTAATCCATGGCAAATTTAGATAAGATTACAATCACCTACTAATTAGTAACACTTCGCAACACTTTAAATGACGGTTCTTGCGTTGGTTTATGGTGCAACTGACCTGTAACGCGTCGAGTTCATCCTGAAGGACGGACACGCGCCGCGTCAACTGCTGGTTCCTGAATGTCAGCGAGTCTATCTCCAACTCCCCCTTCCTTAGAGCTTTCTCCTTTTCTTTAAGCCCATCCCGCAGCTCGTTCGACTTCGCCTGCTCATCCAGCACCCCCTTTTTAAGCACCTTGACATGCACTCGCAACTGGAACAACGGAAACAATGAATCCAACAAATTGCCGATAGTTTCACCGCATCAATGATAATAATGTTACACACTTTTGAATACTCAGCTGCTAGTTTTTGATACTTTGCTTGTATATCACCCGAAGGCAGCCCCTCCATTGTCAATTTTCAGGTGGTCATAACTGTAAATTCCGGTATTTAGCTGTTTATTTGTTACTTGTATTGAACATGAACACCCACTTTCATGAAAGTGACGTATTGTGATAGTGGACGAATGAACTGTCAAGTGTCAAATGATAATAAAGAGAATAGTCGATTTTAAAGTTAACATTAAAACTGTTTCTATATTGTATTTATAGCCTATTACGTGTAATTGATTATAAGTGTAAAATTTGAAATAATTATCTGCTTATTGTTATACTATTGCTGTCCAAAATCACTATAAAACATTAATCGATTCCGTTTATGATGGACAACTTTACGAGGTGAATCGTAACTCAGACGAAAAAATAAAAAACGGGGGAAAATTATTTTTTACCGAGCAACATTGTCTCTGTTGATGTGTCGTGATTGTCCAATATAAAATATCAATATTTTGGAAATTTATGAAAGAAACGCTGTAATTTCTCACATATAAAGCATATTTACATACTACTAAATATTTTTCACCTATCAATGGTATTGTCATGGACGATAGGTACGTTATTTGTTATTTTTTCATAACATTGTATCGCAACAGGTAAAACTAAGTTAGAACAAAGTAAATTATGACTAAACTATGCTGAATTTTGCAGGAATATGGAAACTGGCTGCTCTCACTATAACGACGCTGAAAGCGAACACGCACGGTGTATAATTCACATTGATATAGATTGTTTCTATGCTCAAGTGGAGATGGTACGAAACCCCGAACTGCGGTCGGTTCCGCTCGGCATACAACAGAAGAACATTGTCGTAACAAGCAACTACGAGGCCAGGAAGTACGGCGTGCAGAAATGTATGCTTGTTTCCGACGCTTTAAAAGTTTGCCCCAATTTAAAACTTGTCAATGGTGAAGACTTGCACAACTACAGAACTGCTTCTAATAAGATTTTTGCTGTGTTACAATGTTGGAAATGTCCAGTGGAAAAATTGGGTATGGACGAAAATTACATTGATGTCACAAATTTAGTACAAGAAAAGTTGAAAAATGCGAATGTTAGTAATGTCACTATTGCTGGTCATGTGTACAACAAACCCAGTGTGGACTGTCCGTGTGGGTGCCACACTAGACTGAGGATAGCATCACAAATCGCCAGTGAAATGAGAAAGAAAATAAATGAAGACTTGAGTTTCACAACTTGTGCTGGGATTGCCCACAACAAGTTGTTAGCTAAACTAATCTGCCCCCAAAACAAGCCTAATGACCAAACAACAATATACCCTGAGCATGGGACCAGTTTCATGTCTACTTTACAGAGTGTTAGAGCCATTCCAAGTATTGGATCTAAAACTACAGAAGCATTAATTTCTCAGAATATCATATCTGTTGCGGACTTGCAACAGGCTTCGTTAGATGAATTGAAAAAACATTTTAGCAGTGATATGGCAGTTAGATTGAAATCTCTAAGTTTAGGTGAAGATAATACTCCTGTAAAACAAACTGGCAAGCCTCAGAGCATAGGTCTAGAAGATAGTTTCAAGATTGTCAGTGTCAAGAGTGAAGTAGAGGATAAGTTCTGTGCCCTGTTGCAGCGGTTGTTAGTTCTTGTGAGAGAAGATGGTCGCATTCCAGTTTCTTTGAGAGTTACACTGCGTAAGAAGGATGCCAAGAGACTGAGCAGTCACAGGGAGTCAAGACAGAGTCAAATATCCCCGTCCATCTTCACTCTCAGTAATGGCACCCTAACAGTAACAGAAGCAGGCAGGCAAAAACTGATGACAATAATTATGAGATTATTTAACAAATTAATGGATTTGACTAAACCATTCCATTTAACATTAGTGGGGCTAGCGTTCACAAAGTTCCAGGAGCGCATGACGGGCAGAAGTTCCATTGTGAACTACTTAATGAATGATATATCCGTCCAATCAGTGCTTAATTTACAAAATGAATGTGATACCTCTGCTACGTCTATGGACTACTCGGCAGTGTCGCCGAGCAGTAGCACTACGACTGATCTCTCCGACGCCGAAGTCGAGCCGTCGCCTAAAAAACCTAAAAAAGTTACGTGGATAGCAAAAAGACGATGTTTGTCTAAAGAAGAAGTCGCCTCTCCAAGTAAACTAAAAGTGGGTGAACTCAGACTAAACTCTAAAGAGTTGGAGAAGGTGTCAGAGCTCAGACTCAACTCCCGCGACCGGTCTTTGACGCCTCGCGCTAGTCCTGCTAAAGACAACCTCTCCGACACGTCCGACACTATGAAGGAGTGCGAGGAGCGGAGTTGCGACGACTGCCCGAGTTACGTCGACAAGGAGGTGTTTAGTGCACTGCCAGGCGACATGCAGAAGGAACTGAAGGCCATGTGGAAGAACCCCTCGAGTTCTGAGGTGCCCAGGAGTAGTCCAAGAACCATGAACAAAGCTAAATCGAACACAATTATGAAATATTTTGTTCCACACAAATAGTATTAGTAAGATTTTATCTTGTTAATTATTTTAAGTGATAAGTGAATGGTTTCTATTTTTTCAAATCATACAATTTTTATTCAGCTGATCAAATACATGTTTATGTTAAAAATAAATATTTTTTATTTCTTTAATATACAATCTTTATTCTACAGGTTAAACAAAAAAACTTTAGTATACAACTGGGCATATCATTTAATATCTATATTTTTTACAGCTTCCGTTACCATACTTGAAAGTTCTGTGAACTTGTGAACACTATGTACATCGAGGCGCAGCGTGGCGGCGAGCGCGCCGTACGAGGCGACGTCCACGCTCAGCTGCAGCCGGATCTTGTCGCCGTCCGTCACGCCCGCGCTGTCGCTGCTCTGCGGGGAGTTGATCTCACGGATTTGCTTCAGTCTTCTCAATGACTCCTCGGTCCTCTGCACCGAGGTCAAAACATCCTCTACATATTTGTAGTATCTGAAACACATGGTACTATTTATAGCGGTTTAATTATCGCGTAGAGATAACAATTACGTTCATTGTAAGTTTCATTCTGACGTCAATTTTTTTAGCGTGCATTATTGTTGCGAGTTAGATACTCACGAAACAGTCATAATATTGAACAAGGATTCGAAGAGTTCTATGATAAATGCATTGTCCAGTTTGATTGCTGCTTCTTGGTTGAATTCCTTCAATGCATTGGACACTACATCGATGTAGGCGCAAGGCTTGGTGGGCACGCTTCGGTTAGTCTTTCTGTATAGCCTAGGGATGTCACTAACTTGTTTTAAGTGAACATTGCAACTATCGTAAAGTTCGTTGACTATACATTCTTTAATCTTCTGTTTTGTGCCTTGTAGCGCAACCTCTGAACTTCGTAAACTTTGACCAAGGAGATCTTTGTTGTCTATAGGTATTTTGGTTTGGACCAGCTCCAATAAACTCAGCAATCTCCTCAGCAGGGCTTGTACATCGACGTAGATGTTAATACTGTTGTCAATAAGGTTTTTATTTACATTTGTTGGCTCATGCTTTTGTGTTGGTATTCTCTAAAAATAAAATTATAACAATTATGTAACTTTTCTAATCTGTTTTCAACTTTATTTTTAGTTCATGAATTTATTTTTAGATGAGTAAGATAATGTTGTAAGACTTACTATTAAACAGTGTTTTTGAACTACCTACAAATGCAGGTATGCTTACTAATTTCAATCGCGTTGTGACAATTTTACTGCTTTCTGATGATAACAAAGACTCCAGAAATAAACAACCTTTGCTGACTTACGCAATGCATTGTGAGCTATAATAATTTACATATCATCAATCGATGTTTGACCTTGAGTAGTGACAGGGGACAGTTAAGTTTTACAAATACCATTAGCTTAATCATAAATCTCGTACATTTCATATTTCTTATCAGTGCATACAACAACATTATCAGCACTCAATCGCTTTTTCCAATCGCCGGCACATAATGTTTATTACCTGTGTACAATACCCGTTAGCCCATGTGGCGTACCGCGATAACAGTTGAAGTGTGAGTTTCCAGAACTTATGCGCGAGTGCCTCGATGTAGACTCCGTCGACCCAGCACTCCTGGACGGCGCACCAGCACTTGTAGGTCTCCCTCAGAACGAAATCATCGTTGTTCTCCAATGTAGGACTCTTTTGCAGCGCCGCCTCGTAACTTCCTGCGATTGTGTGTTGATTAAGTAAACAGACACATTTGAAATTCTTTCGTGTAATCTGGTGGGAACAAGACTTCTTTCATATCAACATCATCGATAGTCAATATTGGCGAACAGCCAATAGAGAGATGCCCGGTGCATATGTCTGAACACTCAATAACTTCATAATAATACTATCTAACTTAATAAACTGTATGTAGGTAGGTATGTGTACATCGTAAATAGACGATAAATAGTAATGATGACGACAATAATGTACTTACTAAACAGAATCTGATTAGAATAACAATGGAAAACAGTTATGATTTATCAAAATAATAGTATGTAAAATAGTATAGCATAGTAAATAGCAGTTCAAATCATCATACCTGCAATTTCTTGAAATCTTATCTGGAAATAGACTGGCAAGTTCCATCTTCTCTGGAAGCTCTTATATTCAGGACTCTGATGGATTAATTGCACATCTTCAGGAGAACAGTACCCTTCTAGCTTTCTAATGAACTCAATACTTTCACTGTATCTCCTGTAAAATATCTGAGGGTTCCCTGGAGCAAAAATTGAAGCAAGGTTCACCTCTAACCTATTTTCAACTTCGCACCAAAAACAGTTCACTAAAAACCTATACTTCTTAACAAGAAATGATAACTTGGAATGTTGCATTACTGTTACAAGTAACTTCAGTTTTGTGTCCAAAAGAGACAAGATTCTTTCATAGATTCCTTGAAGGCCATCTTTGCTTTTCTGTAGAGCAGGTTCATTGATAACATCTTGCAATAATGGAGCAACTGCTTGTTTTCTAATAAGCATTTCACATTCGGCAACACGGTCTAAAGAAGCCAGGGTTATGAGGGTCTTTAAAACATTTGTCTCATCACTATCATTCCAAAATTGAAAAAGTAAATCATTTAGTGTTTGTATTAGTTTGTCTCCTAGTTCCTTGTATTGTTGTTTATGGTCAGGCTTTATTATACTGTTGCATTTTGAAATGGAAAACTTCAGCTGGTTGTACTGCATCGCGGCACGGTCTGCCAGAGCTACCTGCTCCTGTCTTTTCTTATTAGAAATATTTCTTAGCACATTGTCTAACGTTTTCAGGCAGTTTATTGTTTGGCTGTAGTGCTTGAGCAGCTGCTTTTTCTTTTGTAGCCCATGTCTCTGACTCATCCACATTGACAGCTCTTTCATAGCATCTTCTAAGCATTGTTTTACACCCTATAAAAAAAAGTAACCATCTGTTCAAATAATAATGCAGTTACAAAGTGTGTTATTCTTATCGTGTTTCAAAGGAAGCTATGAAACATACATTTTGCTAATGCAAAGATGAAATGATAAAGATTTTATTTCTTTCACCAAAAATTGTACTTACAACTACTTCATCATTTAGCTGTCCCAATGGCACTTGAATTTTAACAATCGCCTTGTCGAATCCTATCAGTGTGGCGCACAGATTGACGAAGTTAGCGTAGTCCTTGTTTATGAGCTCTATCATAGCCAGCCTTAGGACTTTTAAGTACACTCCCAGATCATCTCGCATTGTCTCCAATGATGCCACATTTTGGTGATCCGCCAAAAAGTTATCGACGGAAAAATTCGTCTGTAATATTCACAACCAATTAAGGACAACAATTCATGTATAATCTTTAAATTAACACAAATTAATCCAAGGAAAGCGGCTAAAATACCTTGACAAAGTCATTTCTATCAAAGCACAGCCCACGAGGGGCCGGCGGCAATGTAAACTCCATTATATTATTCTCCATACTAACGTGTCACTATCATTGTATTATGAAGGCACCATTATTGAGAGGAATTGTTAAAAAAGTGTTTAATTATCTATTTAGATCGCTTCTTCCTACGGCGATCATTTTGACACTTACTTCACTGACGTAAGCCTGACACATCACACGTCAAGTTTATGGTTCGGATACACCCAGAAAAATGTTTAAACTTCAAGAATGTTTTATTTACTTGAGAAAGAAAATTATGGTCCGTATTACAGAAGGCTACTCAAGTCCAGTTTGATCTTAAATCACCTGATCATAGTTTAAATATTGAATCTGCACTTGAGGGTCATTCTTATTTCAGAACATTATTCAAACTTCACTCAGCTGAATCGAGATTCAAATCGCGTCTCAAGCAGAGAATATGTCTTGTCTATGAATCAGACTGTCTTCGTTTACAAATGTATCTTTCCCGAAATTCTGGTTCAACATACGCAAAATAAGAATTTAGTTTCAAACCGATTAATAATTATATTTTAATTTAAAGACGATTAAGCTTTTTAACTGTAGGTTTTATTTAAAATCTTAAATAAATTATTGTTAAATAACGTTGCGTAACGTTAACGTTTAATAAATATCGTTTAATAAATTATCGTAATAATCAAACTCTTCCAAAATATCCATTATTTTTATTACAACACAATTATTTGCTGAACTCAAAGGGAAATCTCTGCTCAAGCGCGGTGTCGACCACACTTGAGTAATCACACATCAAATCTCTACTTGAGTAGTAATCTAGAACTGAGTAATGATTTAGAATAAGATCTACACTCAGCTGAACTATGATCACCGAATCTATGCTTGAGGAGCGTTCTAAAATGAAATCTCAACTCAAATCTAGTTTTAAACAGAGATTAGGACTTGAGTAGCCTTCTGTAATACGGACCTAAGTCTTTCATATGCAATCAGTTGGCTAAAATACCAGTTAAGGTTGATTTAAGTACTACACTAATGAATCAAGTTATAGACCAAAGTAATCGCTTTAAAAATAAAAAACAAATCTTATCAATCAATAAATTTATTTTTTTCTAGTTCTTAATACTGCAGTCTATTCAATTGGCAGAATAGTTTTTAGAATAGCTTATAAGTTGTCGCTTTACAGTCCCTTCATTTTCACAGTAATAGCACCTGTAATTTTCTAAGCTGTAAAAACTGTTGTACCTACAAACAAATAATCAAACCCCGAAGCTATAATTTCGCTCTCATTACGTAAATTTATCAATTACTAGATAATCGACGAGGTTGTAGAAATGTCGTTTAACTCTGAGGAATATTATACAGGCTGCGCTTTTCGTCTGTATCATAAAAAATATTGAAGGTGCACCAGCCGAGGGCTTTACTATTAAAGTTTGAATATTGCGTTAGCAGCAAAACTACCAATGGTCATAATTGCTATACGTGCATATTGCGTGATATTTACACATTTTTGACTTTTACGTAGGCGAGAGGGAACTTGAGAGAAACTATGTATGTATTAATGAAAAGATGTACCAAAATTCCACGCCTATGTGTTTCGAAATTCACTTATTTGGCAGCATTCTGAATTCGTAGAACTCATCACACGCACCAGGTCGTACACATACAAGATTCGTTACATAGGATTTGTAACGAATGGAATATCCGTAGCAAAGTAAATTATCGTAGCAAATGTCTTTTTCGTGTAGCAGATCACATTCACACTCTTAGCAGATCTCGTCACAGATAAAAGAGTAATAAGAAAAATGGTCTCGTTATTAAGATTCTCATTAGGAATAAATTTCATTCATGGCTTCCCAAAATTGTATTAACGTTCAAAATGTAGGATGGTGATGCGTCAATCAATCAATGGTTTTATCAGTCGGTCTAGTTAGATAGTTGTATGCCCCCTGTACCTACTTATGCGAAACACGTCAATTATCGTCCCACTATAGATACAACACATCAATTGGGTCGCTATCAACCGGTTATTTACCATAATTACTTCGTTTATAAGTAGGCAAACACAATAGATTATTTCATTACGAAGAAATTTTACAATCATTTGGACTTTTGTTTGTATCAAAATGACTTCGTCCGAAGATCTTTATTTGGATAGAGCAAAGTTTGTGATGAAGCATCTTGGTGTCTGGATGCCATCCGATGATGAATCTGCCATATATAAGGGATACAGAATCTTTATGATAACATTACAATATTTATTTCTAATATTTCAAATGATTTATATTATTCAAGTTTGGGGTGATTTGGACGCAGTTTCCCAGGCATCTTATTTGCTGTTCACTCAGGCCTGCCTCTGCTTAAAAATCACAGTATTTCAGTATAACATGGATATGTTTCGGCAATTATTGAGCATTATGGACGGAGAGGTGTTTAAGCCAGAGACAGCAACTCATGAGATGTGGGTTTTTTTTGTGCCCACTAACTATTTTTCTTAATTTGGATCCACAAATGATAGCTTTATCATTTATCATTAGACTTTTTCACTTATGATGATAGGGACGTGTAAGCGCCATTTTCTTTTTTTAAGGTTGGGTGTTGCTTTCCCTTCCAGGATTTTACAGGTGCAAGCTAAGCGTATCAAGAGACTTCTATTAGCATTTATGATAAGCTCTCAAATAACTTGCGGACTGTGGGCTCTCAAGCCATTATTCGATGACGCCAGTCGGGAATTCCCCTTCGATATGTGGTAAGTACTAATTGGTGTTGACCTGACCAAAATTTAACTTGGGGGTCCACCTCTCACATTTTTATTGCAGTTTAAGGTTCTTGTCAGCGCGATCTCTTCATGGCGAAGAGCGGCGTTTCACTTCCGTAGCAGCTATAATTTCATTTTTATAAGGACTCCCGCAGGGAAGAATTTAATCCTTGTGTCTCGAGTGGTTTTAAAAACATACAAATCACGTGCACAAAGACACTTAGACTCAGAACAAGCATTAGTCGATCACACAAATGCTTGTCCTACGCGGGGATAAAAGCCGCGACACGTCGTTCTCAGTGGTGGTGACCTCTTTTGTTCCTTGTCCAACTCCGAACCAAAACTCGTACGCTTGATTCTTGACGATGATGTCCAAGACTGACCCTGAAATGGGCCTTTTTATTCTTTCTAGGATGCCAGTGAACCCGGAGAAAGCCGTGCAATACTACATCGGGTATGGCTTCCAGTTGGGAACGATATGTATCAGCGCTTACATGTACTTCGGTGTGGATAGCGTCACCTTTTCATCCGTGATATTCGGGTGCGCGCAGATCGAGATCGTTAAAGAAAAGATTTTGACAGTAAGTGATTTAATTGAATGTTTTTGGGAAATAATCATAAATCTTCTTCATTTCTGTTGCCCATACTTTTACTATCAGTTAGAAAAAAAATGTATTATTTAAAAGCACTTTTTCTAAAATCAACGCAGTTAAAGTATGTAATGGTGCTGTCATTTGTAGCGGGTGTTAAAAAATGCTTTGTTTTTTGCAGATTACTCCCGTATGGGATAAACGTGGACGCGATATTACCGAGGCTTTATCAGAAAACTACAAAAAGCTCACAAACTGCATAAAACATCATCAAACCATAGTAACGTAAGTCCTACGAAATAAAAAGCTTGAAAGCCTCACATCAAAGCTGTGGAAGACGTCCGAATCAGCGGTGATGGCGTATCTACATACATTTTTATCTAAGAACATATTAGATATATTTAATTATTTCAGGTTTACGAAGCTAGTTGAGAACGCTTATCATTCATATTTACTGTTCCAATTGATGGGCAGTATTGGGATTATCTGCATGTCCGCGTTAAGAATTTTGGTAGTAAGTACTCTTTATTTATAAGGTAGAATTTAAAAGGAACTTAAAACGGTATAAAAATTAGTAGTAGGGTACTTTTGCGACCCACCGGCCAATAGTAGATGATCCATGTCCCCTTACAAGAGGAGAAAATGAAAACAATACTGGTGTGTATTTTTGTCTAAACATTCATTTAAAAATAAAATTAGTTCATTAGGTATGCGATTGACGTGATCGCATAGAAGAATTATAGTTTAAGTGTTAAACCAATGGAGTACCAACGGATGTCAATAATCTACAAATCGTTATTCGGGTCGTCAGATGTCCGACTTCAAACCTATATCAACGCCAAGACATGTGTTTCTACAGTAGCTTTTTACATTTTCGTCAGGTCGACTGGCGCAGCATGCAGTTCTTCTCGATCCTGACATACGTGTCGGTGATGATAAGTCAGTTGTTTGTCTGCTGCTGGTGCGGACATGAACTTACTGCAACGGTATGTATAAGGGCCAGGTAGATATAAACTGGGCCACAGAAGGTATGTATGTAGGTACAGATTAGATCGTTATGTTTGAATACCTTAAAAATTAGTATTTTTTCGTGGCTTGTAAATAAATTATTGGACTTGTGTTTGATCTCGTCATCGTACGCCGCGGCAGTGATGGTTTGATGCCACGTGGACTCTACGAGAGGAAGAGCATAAAGAGAGGGAACACACACATAAGAATTCAGAAACATGTTCAATTGAGAGCACTGGAAATTTTGCCAATACTTATAGGCAAAAATTGGTCAGGAGGCTTTTAGTTGTTTCTTTAACTAAACTGATGGTTCCAGAGTGAAGATCTACACAGGGTGATGTATAAATGCATCTGGTATGAGCAGGACGTGAAGTTCAAGCGCGACCTGTGCTTCGCCATGATGCGCATGAATCGCCCTCTTGTGCTGCGCGCTGGCCATTACATACAACTGTCTCGGCAGACGTTTGTTGCAGTCAGTATTGATTTCAACCATTTTTAGTACTATCTGGTTCTTCGTAAATACGAAGAACTACATTTAACATTTAAATTTTTATTACATACTTTGTAAGTATGTAATAAAAATTTATTAAATACTTACAAAGTTATAATCATTGATTACTCGTTTACATTAGTACCTTTGTTTCAGATTCTCCGAATGTCTTATTCGTACTTTGCCGTACTGAATCAGACAATGTAGAAGCATAATGAAACTTAGCTCAAGAAACCACTTTTAGATATGTAGCAAAGATACGTAGAAACACAAATAATAGTTAAATAAATCATTACATTAGAAGAATACACGGCGTTTTATTGAGAAGAACAATACGTTCGTTTAGCAAGCTTTCCATAACGATTTTGAGAGAGTTAAGCTATGCGTATAAAATTAATACCTACGGACTAAGATCATGCGGCGTACTTAATATGAGAACCTCCTGCACTGTGAACAAAGCGATAAGGTAAAATATAATTTTCAGAAACAATTCAGAAACAACAACTTTCGTTTAGAACAGTAATAATTGCTGTTTTGCTAATAACACAGTTCCTTCAATTTATAACACATTAACCCATCAACAACAATTAAAACTTTACACAAACAATTAATTGTTCGAAACTTTTGTTTTCAATATTTAAACAATCCTTGGAAAATGGATTATATAAATTGAAGTCTTCAACACACTACTGAAATTCTCAACAATAGACTTTCGCTATCAGATCAGAAAACGGAACAATGGTGATAAAAAACACGGAACTATTTCTCGGTCGTCCGAAAAGAATCTTAGGTTTTTTTGGTATTTGGCCTCATCCACCAAACTATATCATATTTAGGAAATTGTACATGCTCTTTGTTATGTGGACTCAGTATTCCTTTCTGCTATTCGAAATTATTTACATCGCAGAAGTATGGGGCAATATGAACGAGGTTTCCGAAGCCTCATACCTGCTATTCACTCAGGCGTCTTTGTGTTACAAGTCTACAGCTTTCATGGTAAACAAGAACAACTTAATAGAGCTTTTGGGGTACATGGATGACGATATTTTTAAACCGAAATCTGTTGTGCATGAGAAGTAAGTAATTTTTATTGTAATCTGGACCTTAACTTAATGCACATAGAGTTTTTTTTTAAGTAACAAAGCTTCTATCAGAATTCTAGCTACCCAAGCTCGCAAGATAAGGCGTCTGTGTTTGTTCTTCCTGACGAGCGCTACCACCACCTGCACGCTCTGGGCTATGATACCGCTGTTTGATGATGCCAGCAAGCGGTCATTCCCGTTTCGAATCTGGTGAGTATTACACCCTACATTCTATAAAGGAAAGACTGGTAATGTAAAGAGGAACGAAACGCTATTTAGATAGGTAGGTACTACGAGTGCCTGTTGGTGTGAAAGAGGGGGTAATTAGACTAAGTATCGTACCTGAGCGTTGACAAGCTTCACGAGAATTTGTTGTGAAAGCACTTTATTAGTTTCAGTACGTTGATTCTTGCCATCTTTTTCGCATAATACGACTCTTGCTTGTTCTCTTGAATATCTCTCTACTTCAATTTCAGCAAACCCTTACGAAATAAGCGTGAATAAACTGGACGTCGTATTATTTATTTATGCATCATTCACACCTTACAAAATCCTTACAACTTGACTCTTGCTTATTGACTAAAATTTCTTCATCAGGATGCCGGTGACCCCACTGAAGTCTCCTGGGTACGAGATTGGTTACATCTACCAGATGGTCAGCATCTACATCAGCGCGTTCCTCTTCATATCTGTTGACAGCGTCGCCGTCTGTATGATCATGTTCGGATGTGCCCAGCTTGAGATTATCATGAACAAAATAGAAAAGGTATTATAGGCTTGACTTTTAGACACGAATTAGATTTCTTTTGAGCAAGCGAAAAAGAGTAAATAGTATAAAATAAATAAATTACAGAAAATATATTAATTCTGGAAGCTTTAAATTCATTACGCAGTTAATACCTAAAGTTTCAATTATTTTCAGATACAAAACGTGTCTCTATCATCAAAGTCGAAAGGAAATAATGACGGAAGTATAAAAAATAATAACGAGCTTCTCATTGAATGCATAAAACAGCATCAAACTGTGGAAAGGTTTGTAAAACAAGTCTGTCGCACCCAATACTGCGACTCCAAGCGACAACCGCCATAGATTTTTGCACATACAATGGCACGAGTCGTTGGAGACGTCGGATGTCAAAGAATTATATATATATGTACGTGAAGGGTAAGTAATCAGTAATATTATGCTATCATTACAGATTTATTCAACTTTGTGAAGACACATACCACGCGAACATATTCTTCCAACTGACTGGCACCGTCGTTATAATCTGCAATATCGGACTGAGGATTTCCATCGTATGTTTCTGATGAAATTTCCTAGCATCTATTGAATATTAGAGCTATTGCATTTATATACCTCCTGGGTTAATTTTTAGGTGGAACACGACAGCGTCCAGTTCTACTCGATGCTAAATTACATGGTGACCATGTTGTCACAGCTATTCCTTTACTGCTGGTGTGGGCACGAACTAACAATAAGGGTAAGACTATTTAAAAATGATGTCTCGTTTGAGTACATTTTCCCAACGCGTAGGGCGTGATGGCCCTAAATAATCAGTCAGGTGTCTGACGCTGAATTACAAAGACTGAATTTAAAAGAGAAGCTTTTGCTAGGCGAATTAGTGACATCTACTTGTTTGTCTTATGGGTGTACCTATACGTCAGATCGAAGTATAGGACAATACAACACAATCGTTAGAACTCGTAGCTAATCTTTTTATTTTTAGAGTGAAAATCTCCGAGATTGGCTGTACTTGTGTCCCTGGTATGAACAGGACATAAAGTTCGCGCGCTCCTTGTGGATAGCCATGGAACGAATGAAGAAACCTATCATCTTTAAAGCTGGACACTATATATCTTTGTCTAGACCTACTTTCGTTGCGGTGAGTATATGACCGGCAGCAGTTTCAACAGCGTTATCAACATAGTTAATTTTGTAAATTTCTATTCAGGTCATTTCAACAAGTACATATTATTGAAAAATACTTGTATATGTTTTCTTATATTGATTTAAAAAAATAAATAAGTGTTTTTTAAATGTATTTAAAGAGATAATATTATATTTCTCTATTTCAGATTCTACGTTGTTCATATTCTTACTTCGCAGTCTTGAACAGAGTTAACACAGAATAAAACAAAATTCACAAATTAATTATTTATTTATAAACCGTGTAGGTATCACATATGCTTAGTGTAACATTCACGACATTTTAGGCGAAAGTGTGCTTAATTATAATGAAAAAATATCATTTTTTTTATTCTTGTAACACTCAACGATACATAAGGCCTTGTACACACTTTGCAATATTTTATTACGATGTTGTCCTGTAATATCTTCACAAAAAAAATCGCCAGCGATAGAATGTATTACATTTTTTTTGTATTTACAAAATATTACAGAGTGTGTAAGACCGACAAAGTTTTTAGTCAAATCGATAAATTCGTGCGCTTAAATTAAAACAAGTAGCATAAAGGCGAACGTGTAAAAACAATTACAACCACGTTTTAGAATTTATATTCGCAATAATAGGAGACGAGTGGAATGTTTATAAAGAAACGATTGTATTAAAACAATACTTAATTTAACCAATACTGACAAAATAATGTAACACTTCTTTTTCAATGAGATTCATCCGCCATCATTTTACCCTTAGCCCCAAGTCTTATAAAACAATTTTTAACATACAATCGTTTCTTTATAAATAGGCCAAAACATTAGAATTAATTTAAAACTGAGTGACATCAGTTTTGTCTTACCTTTAGCAATAAACAAAGATCCGTATCAATACGTTTTTCTTATTCCTTATCGCTTTTAAACAACCACATCAAAACGACTTAGGAAATAATTTTGAAATATCTTTATAAGGTAACAATCAGTCGCAATTCGTTACTTATGTTACGAAGCTCATTAGTTTTGAGATAACAGATCGTTTGTCTGTCTGTCATACAAGTTTTATAAGCAGGTAGATGTGAAATTGTGTGCCTTGATTTGCCAACTGCAATAAATACGCAGTGTTGCCATGGTATTAATAAAATAACAAAGATAAAAATACGTTGTTGTCTGATTTTATTAAAATGTCCTCTTAACTTTCATTGCAACCTTCACAAATACCTTTTTTTAAATAAAATTTGTGATTCATTTAAACTATTAGGAAAACTTCATCGTGAAATATGTATGTGTATGTGACATGCTTGTGAAAACTTGTGTTAAAGACAGACAAATACAATAGTAACGATATTTGGATTAAAAATAGTGCGCATGAAATAATAAGGCATTGGGTTTATTATCCATATCACAGCGAGGCAAAGCACGATTATTTGGTTCATGATAATGATGATGGTGATCAAATTATGAATGGTAATATTTTGTCAAATTGATTAGATTCAGTTACTGAATCGATTCCCGCGTGTTTGTTGCGACCAATTACGACCGTCTTACGTGAAGTGGGGGTGGAAGGCATTCCGTTCTGGGAGCTATCAGACAATGCAGTCGGACAACCAGTCTTACTGAGGGGTACTGTCTTGTAAGGTTGACGAGGTCAGATAAGCAGTCACTCCTTGTTAAATACCGGTACTTGGCTGCATCCTGTTAGCTTGGAAGCCGACCCCAGCATAGGAAGAGGCGAGGCTGATGCCGATGATAAGTATTGGGACTTAAAAACATGAATGATTATGTTGAATAAAGTCACATAATTATATGGTCTCTGAATTTAAAAGATATAATTACAAAATTGTGCTAGCTAATGCAAGTACATATTTAAAAGTGTTTCAATATTGACCGAAATCTTTCACTTCACAGTTACTTATACTTCACTAATTAAATGAGACCATGTTCAAACCAGACATTTATTCAGTCGACGAATGAGTGATTCTTCTTTTTGAATGGGTGATGTACAACCTGGTATCAGAGTTTAACATTGGTTATCTGACGTCGTAACACACGCTTGGAAAAAGTCTAACCTTTGCCGGTTTTAACAAATGATAATTACTTTGTAATACGCCCCAGAGTTCGAAAATATATTGGTTTATTCCAGGTTTTCTACCCTGTGACCATTGGCATGATCTAATAGGTGTGATTGAAAGTGAATATGTATTGAAATGTAATAAATGTGACGGCTGGTTATACGCTCAGTTTGAAAACGGCCTGAAACTCCAAAAGTAATTAATTTAGAATTAAAACATGTTTATGAGATTCATAACAATAAAATTTAGAAAATATAGCTAGCGATAGTCTATGCAATATATTCTTAACAGTTTTAATTGGGCGCGTGATTCATAAGTTTGATTTCATTCATACTATGTATTTTAAGTGCAGTCTGTATGTATGAACGCATAGAGTTAGCACGCAATACTTACATTATAACAGTCCAATTTCAAGAAATAAAGTACCAGGAAAACAGAAAATAGAAGTTTATTGGAAGACTAGGTTGGCAAGGTATAAAAGAAATTCAGAACAGAAAATAGTTTAGTTTAAGTAATGGACAAATGGACTGTAATAATATCGCAATACGTGTTAATTAAAGCTTTTCCGCTTAATATAAAGTTATTTGAAGTTGTGAGCGCGTGCGTGCTTAAATGCAGTGTACCAACTTCGCATGCGACGTTTCCAACACAAAATAAATGTAAACAGTTTCTTTTTACAGTCGAGCGCACATCGGAAATAACGAATTACAAAAATATATTTTACTGTCTTGAAGTAGTGTGTTCGTTACAGCTGTTGTGTGATCGACTGTACACTTTGTAGAAGCTGCGATTGCTAGTGTTTTGTTTTGCATTCTTTTCTTAATATTCAATCTTTTTTATTTGAAATTATTGCACGAAAGTTCGTTCTCGTGTTCCCTCTCGTGAACCCTTCATAGTTCAAATTTTTGAGAAAACCAAAAATAATATTCTAGTTCTACCATTGCGACATTCCAACAAAAAGTTCCCAAAGATAAGTAGATAATAATTTCTAATCAAACTTCACATTTACTACCATTTATTACCAAAACATAACGCATGTAACACTGGTACAAAAGTTCACGATCAAACAAGCAAATTACGAAACGACACGTATAGAAAAAAAAAACGGAAAATATCTCCAAAAGAACCACAACCGAAACGTGAAAAAATCTTTTAAAAATCACAACGTTTATTTTGTTAATATAAACTTGCACACTTGCCTTAAAAAGATTTCATTATTAAAAAATATTTACGTACATCCCACTTGAACGATACTTGCCAATACGATAAAAAATAAGATTTAATTCATTCGAAAAAGGGTAAAAAAGTTCATTAAAACGAGGTCCACACATAACTAGCAACAAAACTCAACTCTTACTCTACGGGAATATCAAAACGTAATATACATAATAACATTGAAATTTCATTCAACCGTTTCCCAAATCTCATAATAAAAAAAATTTTACATAATGCAATGGACTTTCCATTACACATCCGTCAACTTTAAGACATATCTTTATACTTCTTACATTCTTAATTGCCACACAAAAACACACATTTTCCTTAAAACTATTTACTTAACATTCTCTTATCTTGACAATAACATTTCTTTCTCATATCTAAATAATCGTATCAGCAGTAATGTTAAGTGGGAGTCGTGAGGAATTAGGGAATTATTCTATCTAAATGTCTAACTGTCCACTGAAATAAACGGTCTATTCCGGAGCAAAGAAAAAAAAACATTTATTTTTTTGCCCTACCGAGCTTACGTCTCCCGATCCGGGCAAGCCAGCGACGAGCTTATCTCATTTAAAAAACATCACCTTTATCAAATTTAGTGTGATTTTTCCATCTTATTCGGTCGATGCCCGTGTCTGACTAAACTGACTTAAGACATTATTTTTTCTGGTCATAAGCATTTTCCTCCTGTCAAATTTTTCGTCGTTCACTTCAGTGGACATAAGACCTAGCAAGCAAATCGAATCTTAATGTTTGTATAATTCAGCACTAGAAGTGGGAACATTATCTAAACTGTATCTACACATACGCGGGTTGTGGCGTGTTCTTCTACCTCAGAAGACCCAGTCCCACTACTTAACCTTATTAAAAGGTTCTCCAAAGGATACCAGACTCCTTACAACCATACCTCTTACTTTTCTCAGGGCTTTTTTAAAAACTTTGGCTGTGAATACAAAAGTTGGCTTTGCAAATAGCCTTAATTTTTATAATCGCCATAAGGCGATATCGTACCAAAAGTCCAAAATTCTTTTTCTATCCTATTTTCTTAGTTTCGCCACTACACAGGATATATTCCGATGCTATCCCTGCTCCCAGTTACCTGATATGCTTCCTTAGTCTCGCGGTTTTTAAATCGAAGCTTACTCCAATATAATGCAAAGATAAGCGAAGCAGAAATATTTTTTAGGAAATAGGCTCTTTTGCAAAATGCGTAGAAATAAAGATGCAATTTGCATACTACTTCACGAGAAAAACTTTTTTTTTCATAGAAAAATACGTAGCGTTCGATTTACACATAATGTACGTATTCAAAGTTATAAGCCCAAAACTATAAAGAAAAAAAAAACGAATTGCGATCTCGCGGCCGCGCCATAAAGACTCCAGTTGAGCCCGAAACTTATCGGCCTATCCCGATATACACGCGTGATCAAACTCCCACTATTAAAACCCGTTTCTTTCCCTTGCCATCTACAAATCAGAATCACGCCACAACACATAATCAACGCAATCATACCTTGAGAACTACAAGCTACACTAACTATAGCTAGTTACGTTAAAATAGTCGCTACGTAAACTGCACTAACCACTATGTCGCTGTCTTCTTAGGAATTGATCACTATCGTTACAAAAACTATTTAATTTCCGGCTGACACGATACCGAGCTAGTGAGCTTGTAGCTTCGTATGAGACAAGGCAAGTTATCTGATAAAAGGCAATTTCAATCTCCAATGCGACTTTATGTATGATTCATACATAGGGTTCATGTATTTGGCGGTACTCGTTTGTAGACTGAAATCGACTGGTATCAACTTCGATAACTATCAATCTGCTACTTTATGAACTTTTACTATGTATTCGACTTGGATAGTACATTTATTGCATAACCACTTCCTTTGTGGCTATAGCTTTTACTAGCTTTTTCACGACATACCAAGATACTGAAACACGTGTATTCAGACAGGTGTTAATCACAGCTTAAAAGCAGATTACAATTCACTAAATTAAAACAACAGTAAATATTCTTATGCCGCATTTATTTACAGCAATAGCGATTATTCTATGCTGACAACAGGTATTAAAACTTCTTGCTTTAACCTCATGTCTGAATACGTCATGTTAGCTCACAGCTCGATAGTGCAAACTAAATGGCACACTATGTCAAGTCTAATATATACAAACGCGTGGTCCTGTAATTGATTTCCATTAAATAACCTTTAATCGAAGAGATAGACAATTTTATAACAAACCATTACGAAAATATATTTTCATTTACGCTCAAAATCATCGTACTTTACATTTTGAGCAAACGATTTGAATCCATTCTGCTACAGTCGGGGCTAGCCTTGCGAATCGATCGAGTAAAGTAACTATTTCATAAGACACGCAGCGTACTATACCGAGAAACCAAACGTCGCGATACCGGCAAGATAATTTAGAAAATATAAAATAAAATCAACAAATTACATTAATTAAGTACAATTATAACATTTTTTAAACAAAAATCTATTTTTCGATAACACAATTCTGCGTCAAAACAGTAATAAGTCTTTTGGTGTAGAATTGTGTTGCCATAAAGAATATAATTAATATAAAACCTTGATTGATTTAATTAAGGATTATCTAACAACATTGGGCAGTGCTAAAACTATACTAATTTCAACAATGTTATCGACAACCTGATAAATCACTATTCATAATTATTGAGAGTTCTAGGCTTTTTAACTTTCTTCTATGTACTATTTATACTTAAATGTGTAGTCTATCCATGTTACGTGTTAGGTACCTTACATCTATTTACGCGGTTAAATACTGTGACTACAAGGGGCTAATAAAAATACGTACTTTCATACTACGGTAGATTCATAAGGTTGTCGATAAATCACTAAAATACAATTAAAATATAATAAGTTCATTAAGCTACAATATAATTAATTGCAAATAAATTCAAATATACAAAATTCTGAGGTAATACTAAAAGGTAAACGCATTTTGTACAACGATTCCATTTGTTCGGTTATTTGAGATTAGATAATTCTATTAATTGGTAACAAAAATCATAATGCAAAACAATCATTTTATATTTACTCCATCCTATGTAGAGGATAATTATTTGGATAAAATCACAATAAAAAGCTTTCTCGTTGCAATACAATTTGTGTTTGTTCACAGTCACAATGGAATTCAACCTAGGGAAGGTACATTCCATATTTGGTCCTTAAAAAGCTGAACTAAACCGAACAAGCCAAAAGGAGGGATGGCAATAAATAATATACTCTCTGACCTGGACATAGAGGCCACTTTCCAACGTTCCTTTTGACTGGACGGGTACTATGAGGGCTAATGTAACCCGGGCCGATAGAGAAGTGTTTGGCAAAAAGCGATCTCTTCACGTCTAGATACAATGAAAGCGACTTCTCTAACTATCCGGGTTATACTATTTTGGCGTCACCCGTTAAGGACTTATGTTAGTGGAGTTTGGACATATGGAACTATAATTGTTTTTAACTCATTCTGACAATTTTATTTTCAAGCAGTATAATATTATTGCTTCGTAGTGCAGTGCTATTTAGTTTATAATCTTAAGTATATTACATCGATATTAAATCAAGAATGAGTTGAAACCAATTACATAATTAACACTAGGTATTCAATATAAAAAAGCATCAACATTGACGTATTGCGGCAAGTTCTATATTACAGGTAAAATCGATCACGGCAATCGTCGATAAACATTACTAATCGACTGGGCTTCACTATCGGACTGTAATTCACACAAACAGTCACATTTTGACTAGATGTGATTTTATATAACAAAGGAGAACGCATGTGTCATTCGATGAATTATGAACATCGATTGAATCTAAAATCGACTAATTGAATCGGTTAGTTGCTAATTGGACAACACTAGGTACTACGGTATATAACGGCTTTATTGGAATTGTAAACGGAAACAAAACAGGTTTACACTGTTTCCCCATTCTCCTTTATTATAAAATAGGTATACTATTAAGTCAATTGTAAAGAAACGTATTTGGCTGTATACCTCGTCTGCTCGGAATGTTACTAGATCCAAGAGGGAATGAAGTCCGTTCACGCAGACACAAAGAAGAGAGAATTTCATCCCGTTTAAAAATGAGTTTTAAGTCAATAGTATAAGGTTGACTTTTCCATTGCACGTCTTTTAAATAAGATTAAAACTTAGATCACATTGACTGTTCAAGATAGGTTTTTATTTATCTATCATGTAATTAGGGCTGTATGAACGGACTGTATGGCGAAGTTTGAAACTATGTCGAGTTCATCAGTCGAGGCATAAATAAGACTTATAAAGTTTGAGCGACGAGTAGTTTGCGTAAAACTTATCAATTGTAGATCAACATCGTACATATTCTCTATTCACTTAATTTTAATGACTCACTCTGAGTAAATCAATACCTGAAATAGAAATTTTTCTGTTAGCCTTCAATGGTTTAATATAGTTGGTTATGGTTAATCTTTAAATTTCCTTGCTCTAGTTACCAGGAAGGCAGTAAAAGCAAGGAAATAAGAAGTTTATGATTGTTTTTATTTTTTATAGTTTTATTAAATTTAAAAGTCGTAATTGTTATGGGTCAGTTTTAATCCCACCAAAAACATTAAATGTAAAAAAATGCCAAGTCTCTCGATGCAGTCTTTCCATCGTAAAAAGTTTTGAGATCTCATAGAAGCCAAGTCCTATTCAAAATATTTTGTAGTTATAAATCAACATTTAGTAATTGTATCAATAGTTTTCTTTATATTATAATTATAGTGACTTGGCAATGAGCACAAGAAGAAACAAATAAAACGGCATATTTGTAGGAGTTGAAAGTTACACACACCGCATGCGTAAACATTAATATCACAAAATTAATTTTCTTTTGGTTTATCCGTGTCGTCCCAACCGAATTTCGGCAACGGCAGTCAGTCTTAGTGTACTCTCGATTCATTTACTTTCATAAAGCGATGGCCCGTAAGGTATTCTTAATTATTGTATTGGAGCATGTAGTCGGTAGTGACCATCATGATTCACACATAACAAATAATCTGATCACTGGTCTCGTCAGTAACATTTGCACATAATTCCAGGCATCAAGCAGCTTTTAATTTGTGCTCATTGCCAAGTCACTATAATTATAATATAAAGAAAACTATTGATACAATTACTAAATGTTGATTTATAACTACAAAATATTTTGAATAGGACTTGGCTTCTATGAGATCTCAAAACTTTTTACGATGGAAAGACTGCATCGAGAGACTTGGCATTTTTTTACATTTAATGTTTTTGGTGGGATCTCATTTATTTTTTGTAAGTGTATTTCTTTCTTTTTTTTAGGTGTCATAATTTCTAGGACTTCAGCTACTGCTTTGCTTAGAACCCATTCTCTATCTCTATCTCTTTTGTTTCTTCTCTGAGACTTCGTTACTTCTAATGTAAACAAGCATAAACTTATATATATATATGCATATATATATCTACTAACTTACAAACTATAGCTAAACTAAACTAAATAACACGTAAAGTTCTCCGAATATCAATTATCACTACAATATTTTTTAGTTTCGAAATGGTTTTTCATAGACAGGTGGCGCTATCAAATGAAAATTATCGAATTATTCTGAAGTACTACTTAGACTGCGCTTTGTAACGAAACCATAGCGCGATTCAGACACGTACAACGCCATCTATCGAGCGCGCATACAATATTTATCGCAATACAATGGAGTTTTAGCTTTATTAATTTAATGAATTATGAATTTTATGTATTAATTTGTATTAATGATAGTCTGTGTATTACATTTATATTATTCTTTTCTATTCTATGTATGTATTCATCCAATTGAATAGGTACTTAAACAACGAACAAAGTTAACAATGCAGTCAAAATCCATACATAATGTTCTTGCCAAACCGCAAATATAAAATTGTTTTCTATGGCATATTATTTTTTAATGTTTTTATAATTTTTCCTTTATATGTGGCTAAGGACCTATCTTGGTGCAAAATTTGAAGTTTCTAAGTCTGCTAGAAGTACCTTAGATTTTTGATGATCTGTCAGTGAGTCAGTGAGTCAGTGAGTCAGTGAGTGACAAAATGGTGTAACTTTGATCGACCGTAACTCCTAAACCATTAATTCAATTGGCATGTAATTTCGAACTTAAGCTTGTTCTAATGCCTACTATTATTCCCCGAAAAGCTAAACTCCTAGCTTTGTCCACGTCGAAGATACAGGGGGGGCGAAACAGCCGCGAATCGCTTCGAGAAAAGATGGTACGGCCGTGCCCGTTTTGCTCGAGACTTGGCAGGGGCACTGCCGTGCCCTCAGATACGACAATGTTCTTGATGCGTTCGTTGTTATATAGCTTTTAGTTTTATACGCCTGAACCATTAATAAAACACGATCGATTTTTACTCTATCCTATACGCTATGAGTACGAGTCGGGCTTTGTCACGAAATAAAAAAAACGATCCTTGAAACCCAATACTCATGTATTCACATAATACACGTAATTTTAATTTTTTAAAGAGAAAATCATCTTTTTCACTGAGGAATTGTATCCTTGTGTCGCGGAGGTTCCGTAAACATTCAAGTCACATAAACAAGACTCGAGAACAAGCACTTGTGGAACACATGAATGCTTGCTCAACGCGGGATTGGAACCACCGACAGATCGAGCACGGTGGTACAATTTGTCCTGGGTAGGAATCGAACCCACGTCCTCCGGTATAGCTGTCAGCGTCACTAACTACTAGACCAACAAGACTAGTAAAATTTGATTGATTGATATAATACCTATATAACAAGTCATAGCCCGAGATCGCCGTACTGCACGGACCACTTCTCGTAGCCGGCGAGGCTGAGCGGCGACACCGACGGCCGGATCCGCTTCAGCGCGTCCATGAAGTCCGTGAACGTGATGCTGCGTACCAGCGACAGGTCCAGGCACTTCACCTCTTCAGGGTCCAACTCTGGAGGAACGAAAAGGAATATGAATATTGGGAATTGATTTAAATCAGTAGTAGTCAGAAGCTAGAAAAGTCTGATCCCCAGTTTCTATGGGGTACGGTGTTGCCCAGGTAATTGGTTGGAGGAGGTAAGATAGGCAGTCACTCCTTGTAAAAAAACTGTTTAGTTGTATCCGGTTAGACAGGCAGCCGACCCCCACATAGTTGGGAAAAGGAACTGTTAATATGAGAAAGGATTTTCAAGGTCTGGTTTAAAAAAAGTCATCAATCCTGCCCTCTTGGGCTTGAGGTCGTTTTTTGATCAGAAAAAATCAATACTACTGTTTGTAAATATAACACGTTTTGAGAAGAAAGTTTCTTTTCACTGAGAAAAAAACAAACATTGATATCAAAGATATATTAGGTTTGCCTTAAGAAAGACACTGACAGGATTATTATAAAATGTGATTTGATTATGAACGTGTCTATTTTACAAATAAATTATAGAACAATACATTAATTACAACACATAATAAAAGTTTATTGACCGATACATTTGTCATACAATAAATGAATATTACTACATAATTACTGGGTACATCGTACGCGTATAGGCGTTTAAAGATTTACGATTAGTTTCGCTTTGCCCGACAGATGGCGTGGGCGTTGCTTTATTGTGATCCGATAGTTTTGATACCGTTTTATGAGCTAAGACTCCTGTAAGCGGGTCAAGGCGCATCGTTGCATGTTAGACATGTATAAGATGTTCAATAACACACGCAAGAAAGTAATACTGTTATGGTTAGTGTTATGTGAAACGAATTTGGTTTTCAGCATTGACATTGGAAAATGTTTTGTCAGACGTATCGCGGAAAATTGTGGAATGGGTGAAAATTCAAGCTTGGAATTTTCTATGGGAAATGAAAATAGATAGTTTTTTTGTAGCCATTGGTAAGTGTGGCCAGCAGAGCTACCTTTTGATAGTATAGACTAGCTGTTGCTAGCGGCCGCGCCCGCAATAAATCGAAAACCTTACCACGGGAATCTAGATAGGTAAGGGTAATCAGGGTAGTCAGATAGGACATGTCGATGTAGCGTTCTCAAAAAAAAGAAGACATTTAAAAGTGATGATTTATTCTACGTACAGGATAAAAGATTTCATTTCATAAAAATGCTCTTATGTCTTTCAGTGTTAAACCGGGCTGGAAACTATTTTTGTTAAACCAGATTAACAACTATCTGTGTACCTTCGTCCAAATTCGTCTAGCGATCAAATCGCGATAGCAAGCATCCATCTATCCAAACGAACTTTCACGTTCATATCACTCGTATAGTCTATGCTCACCCCGTATAGGTCCGAGCGCGGCGTCCCGGCAGAGCGCGGTGAGGTCGCTGCCGGAGTACCCGTCGGTGAGCGCGGCCAGACGCGCCAGCTCCTCGTCGCTGAGCGAGGCGGCGGCCGCGCCCCGCGCCAGCACGCGCCGCACCAGCGACATGCGAGTGCGCGCGTCCGGCAGCGACACGTACACGCGCTTCGGGAACCGTCTGACAATGATACAAGCAGGTTATACACGAATTCAGATTAGTTCGGGCCCGATATTGTGAGGCTGAGTTACTGTATCAACGCAGTGGGAGAGGATAGTGAACTAGATCGCGGAGGTTCGTGCTCAAACGTGCAAAATTCTGGTCATCGTTTTTGTGTGTTATAAGGTCACATTGCAAGTTTGGGATACAAAGCGATAACCGCAGTGATCCGTTGCGATGATCTAACGCATGGGACTAATAATCAAACACAGTTGAGCGAATTCTGATCGTTGAACACTTGAGTGTAGAGGCTATGAAAGATGCCTTTAGATATTATCATCTGTCACAACCGACAGCGCGTAGGTAACTCATGAATTAGGACGCGTCTTGGAAAGTAGTCGTTTTATCCAATAACTAAGAAATCAACGACACGGAATTTTTCAAAATTTAAATAGTGATGATGATCTCATGAGTCAAATTAAAGTTATAAAGTCTCCATATTAGTCTTGTACCAACCTGAGCGCCGCCTCGTCCAGTTCCTGCGGCCTGTTGGTGGCGGCCATCACGATCAGTCGGTCTGCGCCCGCGGCGGGCAGCCCGTCGAACTCCACGAGGAACTCCGTCTTCAGCCGCCGCGACGCTTCGTGCTCGCCCGACGACCGCTCGCATAGCAACGAGTCCACTTCATCCACGAATATTATCGCGGGCTGTTGGGGGATAGATGGATAACCTTTTAATTAATGTTCAAGTGAAGCAAAAACCGAGCAGCCGAAGATAGATCTCGATGGCGAGCAATTGACTTGGGGAGGCCTATGTCCAGCAGTGGGCGGATATGGGCTGATGATGATGACGATGGTGATGATGATGATGACGATGGTGATGATGATGATGAAGCAAGAAACATTTTAGTAAAGTTTAAAGACAAATTATTTCAGTTTTTAGTCTGGTCTTTGGCCACGGCTGGTCCAGGTCAGCGTACCCCAAAATTTCCCGACTCACTCTTAACCGATTTGGAAAATCTCTTTGCCAACCCATATTCAATTTCAATTAAAAATAATTAATCTGCAAAACGAATTATTTTATCTATTCATACATTACAGGCGATTTGCCTGCCAAAAACCTATTTACAAAGAATAAATTACACAGATTTAATTATATTTCTACTAGTAATTACAATTTCAAGGTCATAATATAATATAATACCCATAAAATATTAATAAAATAAGGAAACAGCGTGCACACTTGATCGATTATTGCGACCTTTGTCGTAATTGCGACATATAACTGGTGACCGGGCCTTGTGCATATTCATATTATACATGCTATATGCATATGAAGTGTGTAATATATATCACGAGTTAGTGTTTTCCTTCGGTTCCTACTATTCGACCGGTGAATGGACCGGAAAACAAGTGGAGGGCTAGGTTGTAACAGTCATCGGTGTGAAAACAAAAATTGATCTAAGACTTGAAATAAGCATTAAGAAAATACTGATACCACGTGATGATCTATCAAGTCATGTGTCTACAAATACATGGTTTTCTTCGTTATTTTTGCAGTAATGTAACTACGAAGAATAGTTTTATACACTAATACTATCTACCAAAAAGCAAGTTTTATGACAGTTGTTCAAGTTTTGTAGAAGTTTAGCAGACAGAAATATATTTAGATTTCGTCCATTTGAGTATTTAACATACGGATGATAAGGTTAAAAATACGACACAATTACGTCGAGACATAACTAACAGCAAGAGTAACTAAAGGATTGATTCACAGCAGAAAAAAAGTATGATACAGAGATGATTCATAACTATTAAATTGATTAAATAATTGTCTCTGCGGACTTCGAATCGACATGAGATTGCGATTGCAACCGTCCACTCGACTTTAATCACTTTTGCCAACAGTAAAAGCACTTGAAATAATGATAGAAAGTGATTTGAACATCTCTCAATAATTATGTCAAATATTTAACGACGAACATTTTTATTTCCATTAAGACGGCGGTTAAAAGCGATTTCTAATTTTTTGGATTGAATCACTAGCCTGATGGTCTGAAAGTTTGGTAGTTATTTAATTTCGATTTGATTTCTTGTAATTAAATTTATCGAAACTTAATTTTATTCCATGTTGTCCAGCAGTGAATAGACTACAGATAACTAAGATAGGTCCTTTAAATAATACACGAGAGTGAATTTTGTTGCTTTCTTTTAGCCGTTTCCGTTACCAATATTCGTGTCTAATAATAAACAATTTTATTTTCCAACACATCAAATATATTTAAAAAATTGTAATTGCACTTAAGGAAGTCTTAATATCTGATCATTAAACAAATCGTATGAATATTTGAAAGTGCATTGAAATATCGAAATAGTTTTTATCAGAGTGCGGCGCCTTTAGAATCGAGGTCGTCGACTTGCCTGACTGCCTAGTGTTGCGATAACGACTGCATGCCGCGTGACATGTTAATCATTTAACTATGTCATTGTGACTCTACAGCCTATAGCTATTATGCATGTTATTGTGTCATTAAGCTGGGTTTAATGAAAGCCTTGCAAATTTAATAAAAAAAATTAAGAGTTCAGTTTGTTTTTCTTCCTTGTCAATTCCTTTTTCAGGAAAAAGCTAATCTAAATTAATCCAAAAATGCAACCCAATCGGCCAATGTCATACAAAAATACAAAACGATATTATCAGACATCAAGCAGATGTGATATAGCAATGAACATCAGTTATCAACTTAGTTTTAGAACGGCACAAAGAACTATATTAGGGTCCAAAATATGGACAGAAAAGAAAAGATGCCTATACCAAGCATGAGCATATATTGGCGTGTTATAGTGACAATTATACATTAGTTGCGAATGATGATACTGGTTTATATTAAAAATACTAAGACAGCGCAAGGTCCATATCATTTTGGTGATACTGACTAACAGACATAACCAGGTAAAACCAATCGGGTAGAATTTATAGGTAAGATGATTACCTGAAGCTCCCTGGCCACCTGGAACAGCGCTCGCACCATCTTCTCGCCCTCGCCGACGTACTTGCTGGTGAGCGACGCAGCGGATATCGAGAAGAAAGTAGCCGAACACTCGGCCGCTACGCACCGGGCGAGCAGCGTTTTACCTGTGTTTATTAAGAGGGATTATGAAAATCAGAAGTTTTTATTCCAAGTAGGCCGTTCTCCAGGCTGTTTTATAATGTTCAGTCTTAGAGCACGCAGCATTCCAAAATGTAATATCAATGTCAATGTGATACCTATAAAGAGGAACCGGAAGAAAACTAATATTCAACGTATAACAGTTGGTAGTCTAATACTGGACGCATGAGTAATTAGTTCAATCCTCTTTCCTTCATTTACATTTCGTTCCTAACAAAGTCGCCAACACAGGAATAGAAGTAATAGAGCATGTGAACTAAACCTTTTATTTTGCGGCAGGCAGTAACTAATACAGTGACAGGTCACATAACAATACCAGACTATTGACATTCAAGATGTCCATTAAGTAAACGTTTGTGCGGCTAAACGATACACGATATGTTTAGACCTCGCGTGTCAGATGCCTTATAGGCCTTATACGAAAACTTGCGTTACGTAAGAGACTGCTGAAAGGTAAAGTAGGCAATAATATTGTTATTGAAGTGTAGGCGAGCTTGCGTGGTTATATTTAGTTTTGTCGTGCACATAACGAAGATATAACTGTTTGTTGAGACTTTTTTTAAATGTACATGCTGAAATTTTAATGGATATATAATTATAATAAAAAAATAATTAAAACCTTCGACAGTAAAATCTTTCACTCCCCAATAGCTTTAAATTGCGATTTTTATCAAACATGACTAACAAGAACAGTCGCACATAAATCATCTTTTATAGAAAACAAACTAAATCGAAATCGTTCAATAAGTTCGGTACCTATCATGTCATAGACGGATAGACACGTGTCGGGGGTTAAAAATTTCAAACTCAATACTCTGTACTCTTAAAGAATAGATCGTAAAATAATTTAGCACCAAACTTTAAACTGTATCCGAGCATCACATAGGAATGTCAACAATTGAAACATTTATACATTTGACCAAAAAGTTTATAAAAAGTTCTAATAATCTGAAGTGATAATTACCATTTCCTGGTGGTCCAAATAGAAGTAATCCTTTAGCGGGAGACCGCAGTCCCGTAAAGAGTTCTGGCCTTAAAGAAGGCAGCACAACCATTTCTTGAAGCGCCTGCTTTGCCGCCTACAACAAACGAAAAAAATGTTAAGAATTCCTGCAATTTGTTAGAGTTTCAACTATTTTATGGGAGTTGTGAGTTATTTCATAAGTTCTTACAAGCAAATCTATGCCATCTTCCCGTGGTCACCACGCCGCGGCCGGGCCCTTTATTTGCGACGTGTTGCGGTTTCGATCCCTACGTAAAGCAAGCGTTGATGTGATCCACGATTACTTGTTACGAGTCTGTTGTGTATTTGAATGTTTGTAAAATCCCAACGACACCTCAATAATCCGGGAGTCATTTAAAAAAAAGACGTGGACCCTTCACGAAAATAATATTAAAGATTCTTGCTACCGATAATAATTTTCACACATACATACAAGTTGTGTAACACATTACACCATGTCTTTAGCATGTGTATGTTAAAACATTTAAAAAATAAGGTTAAAAATATATAAGTGTCTGGGTCAAGGTCACCCTGCTGACATAGCATTTTCGCGAAATCTTTTTCGCAAGTTATATCACCTTTCCCCTTCACAGCCTAAACGAACTGTGTCGGCTCCACTTAATCCGCAGATATAAAGGCGCGTACACAACGAAATTGTTGGAAATTTGTTTAAATCCAAATGATATATAAAAAGATATAGAATTTTCTTTAATTTTCAAGAAAAGTAAAGACAAAATCGGTTGTTCGATTCAAGAGCCCTGTTGTCAAAAACCGACACCCACGCATGACACATGTACACGTTAAACTTACAACGTCCTGTCATTTTTAGCATCGGGGTTTAAACACAGATAGATTTTGAATAATTCTTGTTGGACAAGGGTCATACATAAGTCACTAACACAACACATGTCGGTAAATTTTGTTCAAAGAGACACGGCTTTAGGTACAATCTCCATTATAAAATTCTGTGTTACTAGAGTAAAAAATGTGTCCAACAGGTGCTTTTAAGGTATTATGGTGAGAAGCATTAATTTAGTGCCCATTGTTCTGTGGAAACAGCGGTTTATTTAACAGCATAATTATATTAATTATAATTGTTATTAAGAACTTTAATACGAATGCTAATTTTATTAAACCGGGTAAAAATTCAAGTCCTAATGACCTATTCAATGTTCACATTTGAAATTATCAACTTCAAACATTCTAAACGTGAGAAATTATTTTCAGTTCTCCTTTTCAAACCTCAGAGGATTTATTCGAATGAAAATTTAGATTTCATTATTTTAGAAATAAAATAATATCTCATCCTCCGCCTAAATGATCTGAGAAACGTGTTACAAACTCACACGCTCTTTGGTAAACAAATAAATGACAATAATTGTTTGGTAAACATAATATTTCTCCGTATTGCTGCGGCATCAGTTTGATTACAAACGATCATCCATTTCCTGACAAGTCGCGAGACATGTTAACGAGTATATCGCTATTTTTTAGTATTCGCAGTGTGGTTTTATTTCCCAGAAATTGCATGACAAAGGCGTTATATTTTGTCCAAATCAGTTTGTGGTTTTTCAATGGTAAAGAGTAAATTCGAAGGTAAACATTAGTATGAGATTAAAGGTTTTGGTAATTGCTACTACAGTAAGTATCTATACCACTGCAATAGGGAGTTTTTTTGACCTAAAGTTTACAGTCACTATAAAAAAAACCAGTACAAGCCCCGTTCTAAATTCCTTCGAGAAGCGACTTTTGACAATTTCAATTTTAAATTACACATTTAATGAAGAAATTAACGTGGACATAAATAAAACAATGTGCACAGGACAATCTTTGCCTCAAATTGATTGCCCTTGACCATATCGATGACGTAAATATCAGTCAACACGAAGACTCGACTGACACATTTGTTGCACCGTTACTTTTAAGGTCAATGTACAATCTACAAGTTTACATCACTTTAACGCGGCGTTATCTCCCGATCTACTATACCTCTCGTAAATATTAGTTATAGTGATCAAAAATACCGCAAACATAGATTTTTTCTTGTTATTCTCATAAAAATATCTTTAGTTTGTAGGAATTTTACTGTCAAAAGTGAGGAAACGATGTCGATGATACTCAAGCCGAGAGCCCTTGACAGTTCGGGACAAATTTTAAGGGTGCGTCTTTGTAGTTATGTTTTGGGAGCGTGGGTTATTTCAGAGAAGAAAATGCAATCTATATGTCACTATTCTAATAATATTTTTAATAATTCTCATTGTATCAAAAGGCTGACTTTATCGAAAGCCACCAGTCACACGTCTTGCGGCGCGCCGGGCTTTTGTAGATTTTGCCTAATTAAAGATGCAAATTAATTTAAGAAAACAATACACTGTACCCATTGGGTTTTATTAACTAAGACGTCTAAATGTTTTTGCTTGCGGCCTGCAACACCGCCAACCGCCATTTGGAGAAATAAATCATCAGATAATATATCATGTATGAAGAGTATTTACACACAAGTTCAAATAATTTAACTAGTTAAGCCAACATATAAACGCGTAATACTTACATCTTGCCCCGCAATATCTTCCCAGTGTACTTTAGGACCTCCTTCAACGATTTCGTCCAGTATAAGCTGGACTAGCTTGGGGTCAACTCCTCGTACTGCAAGAGTTGGCTGCGGAGTTCTACTTCTGGTGGGCGTCCCGCGTTGTGAACCGCCGCCTACCACGCGACGCACTGGCGACCCGTTTGATGGTACCTGGTATGCGCTCTGATGATGAGACGCGAATCGAAGGTGATGGTTAGATGAATGGAGATGTTAATATGTTAGGAAGGGAGAAAAAATGAAAGCACAGGATTAATAATGTTAGAAGGGTATATATTTCATCTAATAAACTTTGAAGAGGGATTAAAGACTCTCAAAAATATTATTTTTTTGCATTTTTGTTGCTATTTTAAGAACAGGCCTATTGAAATGCCTGAAAATATAGTGAGTGAGCTACAAAACAATACGCAAAACGTTATGCTGCAAGCGTATTCAATATGTGGGTGGCATGCGTACCAAATATCACACCGCCTTTTACAGATGCCTTATGCAACAAAACTGGTTGTTGTGGTAATGTAGGAGGATATACTTCATAAGACCACGCGTGGTCTCTTACATAAGTTTGTGAAACCAATATTTGGATATTAAAGTTTCAAGTGCGGTTTTATTTCTTGCTAAAGTCTAGTAAAAGGTTAACAAAAAATATTGAATGAATTTTGAATGAATGAAGATGCCAATTTATGATCGAATTGATTGTGCAATTAAAATAGAAAGTTTTAGATATTCCTGGAAGTTTCCTAGATAAAGTTTTGTAAAACTTTCCAAATATCGTTGATTAAACAACTTGTTGTTTAGATTTATGCGACTAGTTTCGTAGTAGACAAATTCTACAAGTTTCATAAATAATGATGCTTTTCTTGAGTAATACATGTCTTTTACGACACCAACGGGAGCCAGTATCTTATTAACAAGTAAGTTTTACTGCGACTCATTTTATAGCCCGAATAGTCCCACTGCAGGACAAAGGCCATACATTTCATCCCTCCAACCCTGCCTGGGGTGTCTACGTGACCGTCAAGTATTAAATTTCTAACATTCAGATTGCAGTTAAAACTTTTTTGGTTCCAACCTACTTGACCATCTCGGAGACTAATTTTACAGCAAAAAACGTATTAAACACTTACAGATAGCTGTCTCTTGACAGCGGGTGGCGTTGACGCCGGCTTCACGGGATATCTGCTATAGCTCCCATTGGAGCTGTTGGGTTGTGATGATGACCTGCCCATCGACCGCGGCAGGGTCTGGGACTTCATGAGCGGGCCCCCCACGCCCCCACTCGGCACTCGTCGACCGGCCGTCGTAAGCTTTCGGCCTGCGACTGAAGATCGTATTGTTAGGGAGGAAATAGCATCTCTATGGGTTCTAAACGCCTGGTACTTCAACATTATGGTAAGCCGAGGTTTTTATTTCTAAGTTAAAGGTTGCCAGAAAAAATGAACACGCTATTTGAATACAACAGACTAAGTAAAAAAACTTATTTAGCTAATTCATCTCATATTTCTAAAGATTTGTAAATACAATACTTAAGCCAATATGGAAATGTTAAAGATCAATAGGGAATTTGGAGTTATGATTGAATAAACGTCGCACGCAATTCTAAATTGAGGATGCCAGTCTCCAACCCGAAATTAATATTAACAACGCATCTTATCTACGAAGGCTTTTCCTTAATCCTACTAGACAAAGAATTTGACCAAAAAAGAACTTTGTTCCAAATTCCAATAGAATATCTGTGCTAACCGAAAACTAGTTATTCATCACGGATCTTATCTGAAAATTCAGCTACCTGAAGAGTGGCATTTTAAATAGTTTAATTAATTAAGATAAAACGATAATTCTTGATAGAGGCCAGTAAGCTGTACCTATTAATAACATCATCAGGTCTCACACAATAAAACATGAAACAAAATTCATTAGTTTATAGTCAACAGTTATCTTCTAAGATTTAATATTGATTTTACGATGTTACGACTATTTGAGAAACTAGGTTAAGAACTGCAACGTTTGTTTATTTTGGTATCACAATCGGGCCACTTTAACAAGCTGAATTTCTTTACAAAATCAATATTTGTTAGAAGTATTCGCGGCGAAGCTGATACTGAATTTTTGTTTACTTTAGCTAAAACGTTGTTATGTAATTCATAGTCGAAAGTTTATTAAAGTAATAATTTTAAGAGCTATCGGCTGTAATATCGTAACTTTCAAAGTAGATATACCCATATATACACAGCTATTTGTTAGCTTGTAAAGTTGTTGTTTTATAATTTTGGACTATATAGCCGCGTCAATCAAAATTTTAAATAAATAATTGCCTAGGTACATCATTAAAATGCTCGCGAAACGTCGCCGCATCAGCTCATTACTAAGGACTCCGGTTGGGTCCGAAAATAGTCGACTAACCTGATAAATACAAGTCAGAAGACCGTTATAAAATAAATAATTGTAAAAAATATATCACTGCCGTTATGGTATATTTCATAATTACACTGTAAGGTAAAACAGAGTTGTATAGGTAGGCACAATTGTATTATCATGCAGTAAGGTTGTTTAAGACTTCAAACACTGCTAGTAAAAAGATCTGCATTCCAACTTGTTAATTAACTTGAAATGCACCATGATAGGTATAGAATGTCGGCCAACAACACTAGACAATAGAAAATAGGTTTAGACTAAAGACTTTTTGTTTAACAACGTGTGAATTGGCACAACACTATATCATTGCTACATGTCGTTAATTATAAGTATTATGTTCCCAAGTGTGTCTGACATTATGAGTGGTAGTCGACAAGATATCAACTAATTATAAGTTTATGACGTAACAACATTTTCATTACATCGATTTTGTATAACTAGGGTACCTACTGAAGTTTCTATCCTTCAGATTGTAAAACCCCCTGAAACTTTGCTAAATGGTCATGTAAGTTGTTGATATGCTTTCACGCTTCAATCAACTTAGTCTATCCCAGTTCATTGCTAGACATAGGCCTCCCCCAAATTGCGCCACAACACTCTTCTAAACAATATTATCGATTTTCAAAATTCTTTAGCATTGCCAAACTACAACATCAGCGAGTTTTATAGCTACGCTGTTTCCCCATATTCCTAAATAATGGGAAGTCCGTTACTATTCGAGGTGTTCTTAAAGAAGACCGTTTTTATCATCCTAAATATAAGTCTTACTTACTAGGAAAGCAGAACTACGAAGGTCTTTGTACTAAAATTCTATAAAAGCAATACTGAGAAACCATCCACCAGATAAATCTAAGAATAAACGCAATATACACAACTAGATATAGTAATTAGTTAATAGTATTCAATGAAGTATAAACATGAATCATTCATGCGTTGTCTCCTTGTATTGATTGAGATAAAGAACAAAAGACCGGTAGCTGTATTACATATCGACGGACTAGACAAAGCGAGCAAAATGAACACAATAATTGCTGCCAATTTGCCAAAATTCCGTGATGACGTCAACTATCAAAATTTTGAAAAAAATATTTATACTGTTTTCGCTTTCGTTTGCTTTCGATGTTTTAGCATGATGACTGTGTTTATTATAAACATACATGAGTTAGAAACTTTACAGCAATATTTGTACAATTTTCGCTGTCAGGTGGTTCGTTATTGCGAGATGAGTAATACAACTTTGTTTTCTAAACATCGTGTTGTCTTATTTCCCTATTTAAATCCATGTTTGTGACCTCGAGGGTGTACGAGTTTAGACTGTTAAGCTGCAGAATTAATGGAGTGACGACCTGTGACGCAGTGGGTAAGCAGTTGACTTTACCGAGAATAGCTTGTTAGTTCGGCAGTACAAATAAAAGTACGCTGTTTATTTAAGTACGATGTTCAAGCCTACAGGATTCGTCAACAAGTTACCTAAATACACCAATGTTAAATAAGGATTCATTGCTTACCATGCTGTTAACCTGATACGCGTGAAGTGGGTTCGATTACTATAGGCGATAAAAATAACCACATAATTTTACTTTAATTTTAGGTCAGTTATTTAATCGGGATTCGTCTTGAAAATAGAAATACATAAATCATACTCTATTTTTATGAGTATTTAAAAGGTAAACAATCTTTTAATACACTAATCTTGGAGACTTGGAGTGTATTTTTATACAAACACATGTGAAATAAATAAACGACTGATTTATTTCAGTTGTGTATTTCATTTGGTAATCTTTATTGTTTTAGTCACGCTTTATTTTTAACCAATGTTTTAGACAAAGAGAGAGAACCCACGAGTGTTTACCTCTGTAAAAATATTCCAATGAAACGGAGTATAGGTGTAATACTCCCCGTAATTTAACTTTAATAAAAGTAGTTAGACATCTAAATGACTACAGACAAGGCGCCAGTATAATATTCAGACTTCAAAACGAAAATCTCAACGACCTTACCTATTAACTTCGTCTAAGAAAAACGTCTTCTAAACGACTGTACCAGCAACCGAGTACTTTAAACAACATAGACAGATCGATCGAATAGACTGTATGAAAAGCGGCCACTGCCAATGTCAGTCGGTCATCGACCGTTCGCCGGACGTACTATGAATCTCGAAAGGTCTATCAAACTGTGGAAAGGTGCTTTTTATATTAAAAAAAATGATAGTGAAAACTTTCTTTCACATCGATCTTATTGTATCGTACAATCGCTCTTTGTCCAAGTTGTTGGATAGACTACAAAGCGTATTGTAATTGGTAAGCTTTTAGTTGATAACTTGCCACGAAATTTCTATCCCGCCGAGTATAACTTTTGTACAAAGTGACAGTTGTGATGGGATTACGTAACTGCTAACTGAATTACGAATACGCCTGGCTCTAGTTTAAATTAAAAAATAATTGTTTGAACTTCAGATAACTTTAAGCAATAAGCTGAAGAACATTTGGATGGTTCATTTAGCAACAATACAGCTCTAGTTGTTATTGATAACTTTATGTTTGGTATCACAAATATTCTGTCTGAATCTACCGAGACTTGGCACAGGAATTTGTAACCCATGGTACCTACTCTTATACTATCCATTTATGAACAGACAGGCAACAGAACAATAACAAACCATGTTTTAAACAATTTTCAATAGACGTATTTCGTCACGGCAGTTACCTTTATGGAACAAATAGCCCAAAATGACATAGGCATAGAAATGGTGTCGTCATTCAATAGGGAAACCGATCAAGTGCGAGTCGGGCATACGACACTAAGGGTCCCGTAAAAATTGGATAAAGAACAACGAATCGGTCGTGTGACTAATAAATTTGAGGGTCTCAAGTTTATTTGTTACCCAAAAAATTAATGATTGTAACAATCGTTGCTAAACCTCGAACTTTTCTTGTGGGATTTGTTATAACTGCGGTAACAGAATAGGTACATCATTTGTGGAGTTTTAACTGTCTAGCTATCACGGTCCATGAGACACAGCCTGGTAACCGACAGACGGACAGACAGCGTTGCCTGAGTAATAGGGTTCCGTTTTTACCTTTTGGATAGGGAACCATAAAACTAGATGAACTCAATAACAGCGTAAATATTAATTTACTCGTTGTTGGCCAGTCGCCTACGGTCAAGCAATAATACTTATGACCGGTACTAGACACTTCATTACAATGACTTGAGTAAGATTGTACTCTGGCGAATTGGCACAAGTTCCGGCTGGAGATTTTAAATTTCTGCTTCCCTTTTATGTTACGGAGAACTGTTCTTGTTGGACATAAATATGGAGTGTTTTCGGTGTTGCGGACTCAGCTTCCTTCATATATCTATTTATAATGTTTTTTAAGAACAAAAACTTATAACCGACTTTATATAAAAACTAATGAGCCAAATTTGATAAAATTTTCATTTGACAAAATTACACCAGTCTAACTTTAAATGAAGTTCAACAACGCCGGTTATGAGCAATATAATTATTTCGACTATGATTTGTAGTTCATACGACAACTATTAAATCTCTGTTAACCAATTTTGTAAAATAGGTTACATTTATTTTGCAAAAAAACTGAATTTGCTACGTCAAGCAAAATTCCAATTTTCGAGATATTTTTTAACCCTTTTTTGCTCTAACACACCGCAATCTAATTTCGTCGGCCTAATATTTACAAACTGTTTAGCCATGCTTGCCTCGCACTGGACCCGTTGAAAGGACACGAATCGGGTCAATGTTAGCCAATCTAGCTCATCCCTTGTCACGTAACCTTTTTGCTGCCGTAGCTTACTCTAAATACAATCAAAGCAGATACATTTATAATGACTACATTGCAATTACATAAGACCGTCGTTTTTTTTTTTATTGGATTTATTAAAACTGGACTTTGATAGTTTTTATTTAATACCCTAGATTCGATTTCGATTAGTAGCGGTGTGTTGAAAAAAAAACCGTAGTATGAAATACAATGAGCCTACACGAAAAAATAAGGCTCTTAATATTGTTAGAAAACTTTTTACTGTCCCAACACCAATAAAAGCAAGCCGAATTCGTGTTTCAAAAGTTATGTAAAAAGGTAGGTAGCTACTTCAAATACTTTTTTGTAAAAGTGAAATTTCTGATTCTGGTCTAATAACTACATTTATCTATGGTTTAAAAAGCGCAAGCATAGATTAATTTGGAGGGAAAAGAGATAGGATCAGTTGTTATCCGTGTTGCTTGTTGAACTGTAACGAGATGTTAGGGGAACTGCCAGTCGTATGTAAAAGATCGTGCGTGTGCGCAATGCGCATGACTGAGCCCGCCCCCTGTACCGCACGCACACGATCACTAGCCATACAGCACAAATGAACTGAAACCAACTCGCCTACGAGTAACGAGCGCACATTGTACAATTACCATCATATTTTCCGGACAATAAAATTACCTAGATTAATTTCGTTATACATTTCAAGGAGAAGCGATCTATTTTTAACATATTCTTTTGCAAAGATTACGCTGTGTTCTGCTGTACTTACGTCATCAAGGCTCTGATAGAACCTTGCAGTCATCTTACCGTTATCATGCAGCATAATGTTAATAAATATTTGTTTTACGTGTAACGGGACACTTGCATAATATCTAAGGAAGATAAGTGGTTTTTGAGGAAGTTACTTTTATGAATGACATGACGTTACTTGCAAAAGCATATTTACACTACCTTTACGTTCCTTATTTGTACGCAATTCATGAAAAGTTTGCAAATCTAAAAATATAGTTGAATACGTGACGAAAGTAGTATTCAACTTAATTCTACGAGTAACGAAGCGACTTCTAAAAATCTAAATACAGAAACACGGTCTAATGAGTGTCCATCTTGTGCGCTGTGCTAATTAATAATACGAGTTACTATGCAAGAGTGACTGCGTCCATACATAGAAAATTACTTAGAAATTCTCTTTTAATGAGATAAATGACGATGCTGGCAGTATTTGATAAGTCAATGAAAATTAATACGTAATGAATGAGTTTCATTAGACAATTGAAAGGTGATTTCTATTAATGATACGTTTACGGCATATGTATAGATGCAGCGGAAAGCGGCCATACTTGCATATTATATTACAGCACCAAGATACCAGTGTCGCTAGATCACTACACACTGCAAGCTGAATGATGGTAGGCACAGTGAACCCACATGCAAACACTGACAATTTAAAAAACAAAACAGTCCAATTAGTTTCCAATGTTGAGTGTAAACAATCAAGTTATGTAAAGGTTAGTTCGGATTTTGTTTGAATTTTGCAGTAGGTTACGTCAAACGAAGCTAAGCATTATTTCTTGTGTTCTACCTTCGTTCGGCGGCTTCGTTTGACCACTGTTACTTTCTGTATGCGCGAGTAACGTCGTCTTGGACTTCTCTAACGGTCTCCGCCCCTTTAGAGGCGACTCCGTTGGCTTTTTGTCGCTCCGCTCGGGCTCACTCTCTACGCCCAACTTACTGAGCGCGACTAGGTTGGCTACAGTGGGGAACAGATTAAACCTTATTGAATAGAAACTGTAGGATAAGTTGTGTATATATGTTTAAAGAAAAAAAATAAAAAGCTTAGCATGCAGACATACAGCCAATTTCCACTTTCAAAATAAAATAGCATTGTTGGTTTGTAGCTTGAAGTATGTTGCAGTGATATTGTTGTGAGGTATATTGTGTTGTCATACCAAGGAAGTGGAGGCGATCCTTGGCCATGCCAAGGTTGGTCTTCATTTTGTCGTGTAGTCGTTGCGCTCTCTGCCAAGCGTCGCCGCGCCCGCCCCAGCAGTCGACGGCGATGCCTCGTTCCAGCTCATAAATGCCTTTCTTGTAAAGCTCTATTGCTAATTCTTTTTGGCCTGTAGGAGAGAATTGCTTGATAGGAGATATATAAATTACTTGCGACAGGATATGGCTTATATATGGGGTCTATAATTGATCATTGTACTTAAAATTACCACCTGTAACTACATTATGGAAGCAATAAAGTATTGAGTATTGAGCTTTAGTACAATTGACACCAGACCAAAATACGATGTTACTAATGTCTTACATAGAACTAGTCTTTTCCTGTCACTCTGTCTATGTGGATGACAAGAATAACAGTAAAAAATTGCCTGTGACTTTTCTTGAAATTTGAAGTATCCCAGGGAAAGATATTTTATGAATTTTCTAGGCCTTAGAAATGTTTTTCATAGAATTAAATAACAAATGATATAGCTAACTTAGGCACATAGCATGTAACAACACAAAACATATTCTATTTTATCTAATAAAACAAGATTTATGTGATTAATTCAAGACCATTTACATACCTATATTAAGATAGTTACCCTAGTTCCCATTCATGTTATTAAAATATAAACATGGTTAACAGGTTTAGAGAAACTTGTTCTTGAAAAAAATGTCTGTGCCAAATTAAATCTATTTGAATAATAATATGATAATAGGATATGTAAATAGCTCTTTTTACAAAATAAAGGCTTCATTTAAATGTATTGGTTATCATAATGTAACTTTTTTATAATTATTATGATTTACAAATATGTATCCAAACATCACTTACTGCTGGCTGTGATGTATAGAAAAAATATAATTTGAATTTGGAATATTAAGTTTCTACACATAATATGCACCATTTTAAACAAAGACCTTTTTTTGTCCTACAACAATAAAGATAGGTAGAAGTACTAAGATTATACAGCCTTTTATTTGAATTGTTATATTATTATCTTGATGTCTTTTTAGTGCCCCTAAACAATGAAATTCAGAATTTTAAAATATCTTCTCAACTGCAAATTGTTAAAGATTTATGAGCAATTAATTACTATTAACTAATTAATGAGTTTTCAGTCATAAAATGTATATTAAACTTACTTTCAGTACAGAGTAAAGACTTTATATGCAACTGTTCTTGGATACAATAAATTAAGAAAAATATTTTAATTAAAATTGAAAACTCACCTTCATTTTCTTCATCAATCTTCAGGGCTTTTGAAATATACTCAAAAGCTTTCCGATGGTGGTGCTTTTGTTTGGCCAGCAAAGGGTCCCCCGGACCAACATTGTGTATATGAGTCATCTCTTCACTTGGGGCTAACTCCGTCGACACTATACCGTCTTTCACCACTACTTCCAAGTTACACTCACCAGCCTTATGAGGCTTGTGCATAAACCGATGCGATGCCGTATACAAATATTTAAAAATTATAAAAAGTTGATACAAAATTGATCTTAGTACGTTGAACAGAATGATGATTGGGAAAGAAACAACGTAAAGGTTCCGTTTATGGACTGAAGGTTGCGATCCATTTCGCAACGCTGACCCCTTTGCTAGGTCTGCATCTGCCTTCTTGGACTTACGGTTCGGGGACCTCGTAGTTTTACGCGACAAACGGCCACCATTTGAATCGTCGCCGGACACCATCAAGAACACCAACACACCGGATTGTTTAACACAAAATCCCCATAAAATTTTCAGACAAAGAAATTCGAGCTTATCCTACTCCCTATCATAAATACAGCAAAAAAAATTATGAGCTGTGAAACGTATTATTGACAAATTTTGACGTTTGTCACGCTTGCACTGCGGACATCTAAAATATTTTTTTTGTGGTAGTTTTATAAATTTATAGAACTCTTTGTATTAAATACCATAAATTATTTACCACTATGACTAATTATGTGTGTAATTAAAATTATTTAACTATTTATTCAAATGCTGAACTCATGTGCTCTTTTTGACAAAAACCAGTAAGTTAAAATTATTGGTAGTAGTAACTAAGATTAAGTGATAGCAAGTTTGGTAGATTATTTTGCGTTTTGAAACTTATCACTTAGTACAAAATAATATACATATAAATAGTATCATCTAATTTTTTCGTACTTTGCATAGACACTGTTCATATTCATATAAATATAGATAAGATTACGGAACTTCATATATTTATTGCTTTATTGTTTGTGAAAGTGTCAGCTTTTAGTGGTAAATAAACGAAACGTTTATTTGACGGCGACGTGACATCGCCGCATAGGCGAACTAAAGATCGATGTCGGATTGTTGATTTTTTACTAATAGTTGCATCAGCTTGCACTACAATAAGTACACATAACTTTGTCTTATTAGGAGTTAATAAACAAATATAAAAACTTAACTGTAAGTCATAGTAATAAAAATAACCTAAACTTTAGACGGTATCAGTGGTATCACTCGCACATTTTTTGGTCAGACACGTCAATATTTAGATATATTTATAGATGAAGTACAGTCCCATCTTGGTTGTATAGTTTAAAAACCAAATAGATTCAAGAAATACTTTATTTCTGTCAATTTATCGGCAATATTTAAGCTTGTAAGCAAGGTTGTCTTTCTCATATCTTTGGGTAAACATTTCAGATAATTACAATGGCTGAAGGTGAAGTTCAGGTTGATATTAAACCTGCAGTCAATGAAGACGATGATTTTGTAGACCCATGGACTGTAACAGGAAAATCTGATACAGGCATTGATTATGACAAACTTATAAGTAAGTATACTACAAATAATTGTTTCATTCCTTTAATGTGAATCAAGAATATCAAGAAAATTTTCTTCATACACTGAAAATAATATAATTCTTTCTTCTAAAAACATTTATTTATCTTTCCAGAAAGGTTTGGAAGTCAGAAAATAGATGATGAATTAATTCAACGCTTTGAAAAAGTGACAGGCAAGAAAGGTAAATATTTCAAAATCAACATCAGTTTCATTATAATCATTCTCCTGCCCTTATTCCAATTATTTTATTTGGTAGTTAGTAATAATAAATTGCATCAATTAATCTCATATCTTAAATATTACTGTATCAACCAATGTTATCAATCATTATACATCTTTTGTTTTTTGCTGCTGCTTTTGTTTAAAAATTATTTGTTTGTGGCTAATTAAGTAATCTTTAATTCCAATATTAACCAAGTAACCACTATCACTAGTAATATCAACCGAGTAACAACTAGTACCACAAGTATTCAGGATCTTTGATATGAAAACATTTTACAGCACATCACTTTTTAACTCGTGGAATATTCTTCTCGCACCGTGATCTCAACACAATCCTAAATCTACATGAGGCTGGCAAGAAGTTCTATTTGTATACGGGCCGAGGGCCGTCCTCCGAGAGCATGCATATCGGACACATGGTGCCTTTCATGTTCACAAAGTGAGTTGAATGTAAACATTCTTATGACTTTGTAAGAGAACAGAAAAAACAAACATCATAGTTTTGCGTTTTTTACTTCTGGTACTACTAGATCAGAAAGTGTCTGACTCTGAAAGGTCTACCTCTCTCTCTCTAATATAATCTATTCTAACATTTAAAATTTAGTTCTCTTAACTATGATTGGTCAGTTAAAAGACTAACTAGTAATAGTCCTTGACGATAGATTTAAAAGTTAATTTTCTACAATTTCAATTTGTTGATCAGTCTCTCAAGACATAATAAGACTAATTTTAGTAAATGTCGTCCTTAATAATCACGGCGAAAATACTATGGTGAGAAGGTTACATCATCGAGATACAAATATATTTGGCAAAAACATAATATTGGAGACACATACTGCAGTGGGAGAAAAAGAGCCAGGAATTAAAAATACCACCCTTTTTATTTTCAGATGGCTGCAAGATGTTTTCGATGTACCATTAATCATTCAGCTGACTGATGATGAGAAGGTTCTGTGGCGGGATCTGAAGATTGAAGACGCGAGGAAAATGGCCTTTGACAATGCTAAAGACATCATTGCAGTGGGCTTTAATCAGGAAAAAACCTTCATCTTCAACGATTTAGATTTTGTTGGGTGAGTATAAAGTTAACATTTGATAATGGTTTACTCACGTATTTCATCGGGATCACCCAACTAGTTTTGGACCCAACCAAAATCCTTTATCATGTGGTGCCGCGTTGGCGCGATCGCAAGTCGACTCCGGTTGGGTCTGATAATAGCTTGTCTATCTAATTATTCAACCAAAATCGTTATTTTTTATGACAGGTTAGCAGTGAGTATGGGCATTTCTGCACAATATAATCTACTTGTATACTAGGCCGACTAATTTCATTTGAGATTAACTATACGTTGTCATTTACAGGCAATGCCCCGCTTTCTACCAGAACATGGTGAGGATTCAGAAGTGCGTGACGTTTAACCAAGTGAAGGGTATCTTCGGGTTCGGCGAGTCTGACGTCATCGGCAAGATCACCTTCCCGTCGATAGAGGCCGCGCCGGCGTTCTCCACTAGCTTCCCATTTATATTTGAGAACAAAGTTGTAAGTATAATATTTGTGATTGAATTTTATCTAACATGAACATTATTTAAAATTTGAGATCAAGGATTTTTTTACATGGTTTTTTTTCGCTTATTAACAGCTTATGAAGCAAGAGTCTTGTGCTTAAAATATATTATTGAATCCTTGTTAGTATTATACATAAGTATTGTATGTCGAGTTGAAAGAGCTATCAGTAAGTAAAAGAAAACATGTGTCGTTACCGCACTTTTTTAAATCACTCTCGCAATAATATTAATTAGTTAATTCTTACAGTCACAGCGTTTTTATGCCAGTTAAAAATGTTATATGTTTTTTTATGCAATAAAAACTAACATGTTCAAATTGTTTTCAACTGTGGTGTGATTTATAATCCAGCTCAATGTGCGACTCGTTTGTTATTTCAAAAAATGAAATAAAATTTATTTACGACAATAAACACCTTTATTTTTTAATAAAAACCATCAAAAAGTTCATTTCTAAACTTATCGACGACTTTAATGCAACTAATATTCCACCCTCAGCTCCCCTGCCTGGTCCCGTGCGCCATCGACCAGGACCCGTACTTCCGCATGTCCCGCGACGTGGCGGCTCGCCTGAAGATGCCGAAGCCCGCGCTGCTGCACTCCACGTTCCTGCCCGCGCTGCAGGGCGCGCAACACAAGATGTCCTCCAGCGACCCCAACGCATCCATCTTCTTGAATGATAGCCCTAAGCAGATTAAGAATAAGGTACAATTTTGGTTGATCAGTTTAGAGAGGAATAAACTTAGCACTTATTTAACACTGTAGCAGACGCACACATGAGTTCTCTATTCACAGCAGTGAGGGAACTAAGAGAAGGAATAACTTTACTAAAAATTAATATCACTGGAAAAATATGTATCTTCATTCAATTTTTTATGAAAATTGAAATTCTAAGGTTCGTAAGTTTTGTCGTTCGTTCTTATTTTTCTATGACACCAAATAATAAATAAAAAAAAAAACATCCTCACGAACACTAGGTACTATAATATAAAAAAAGTCTTCAATGTTTATCATGACTCGTCTTTTCACCCCTAGATCAATAAATTCGCGTTCTCCGGCGGTCAAGCGACGGTGGACGAGCACCGTTTGAAGGGAGGCAACACCAGCGTAGATATCTCTTACAAGTACCTCACATACTTCTTGGAGGACGACAGGAGACTGGCTGAGGTAATAACATCTATATTTTATTATGTATTTTGATTTACTTATGTAAATTTTGTATAGTAAATGAAATGGTGCATCTGTAATGGAAATGGCGCAACGAACACCACAGCTAGGGCACTTAGGAAGTGGGGTTGATTTTTCTTTAAAATCGAAAGGTGCTACTTTGTAGCTTATTTATCTGATTATTATAAACATTGACTTGCGAGTTCACAAGTTTTCAATTTTCAGAAGAAAATTGTTAACCATCCAACAGTCAGTTGTCTAAGTATCTGGTTTACGTATATAGGTAGTAAAAAGCAAGAGCACTTAAAAAGCGGTTAAGCAATTTGGGTACTGTCAATTCTATTTTATCTATCAAAAAGTGCTACTTAGTAATCTTGTTTGCATAAATAACTTTCGTAATCGGGCCTACATCCAGAAACACCGTCAATCGCGCACTCAGCAACACCATACAACATACATATCATTAAAAAAAATATTCTTCCACAGATCAAGAATGAGTACGAATCCGGGGTTTTACTAACAGGCGAGTTGAAGAGGGAGGCCATTAACGTCATCACGCCCTGGATCCAACAGTACCAGCAGCGCCGCGCCAAAGTCACAGATGAGATCGTAGAAAGTTATTTCAAGATCAGACCAATAAAACTGTAAAACTCCGTCGTTTAAATTATTTTCGTTTAACTTATTAAATAAAAGACTGACTTAGTCAGTATCAGTATGCCTTTAAGGTTACTTGTGTGATTTTTAATGAAATTGCCTTCAAATTGGTATCGGACATCGAATTTCTCATACAATGTTTTATGGAATTACATATGCTTTGGTAACTGAGGCAAATAAAACATAATTAATGAGAAAGGCAAATTTACACATTCTACGCTTCACTCGTTAAATGACTTTATTGTTTGCACAGTAGAGTCTATTATCATTTGCCTCGTTATTTTCTTTCAACAGGGTTTTACTTTAAAGAAGTTACATATTAACGATTTTACAATTGTTTGACCATATCATTCTAGTGCGTGTTGCTAAATAGTTGTGCTAGGAAAGGCAAAAAGTTTCCTAATAAAGCTGTCATTAACTTATTATATTATTTATCCAGAAAGTATTTTTTTACAGTTTAGTTAAATAAAATACTTTTTAAGATCTTTCAGTTGAGTTTTTATACTCATGTCGGTAGTACATTGTATACAATATTTATAATAATCTCTGTATCGCATGGTTATCGTAATATAAAAGTCGTAGTAATTAAGCTATAGCTTTACACAATTTTTCATAATAAACATTTTAATATTCCACATACAAGGTGTTCTTATTTTTCCGTTATTGTCAGTATACAGCGCGTTATTTGTTTGTTAACGTCGACGAAATTGTTACAACAGGTGTTTCGATATCAATATTATTTCGAACCAATTAATTGGTAATTTTAATTGTGTGAGATAAGGTGGTATGTAATCTACTTTGTGAAGAAAAAACAAAATTATAACGATTCAGAGTTAGATGTTTTATGACAGCTATCGTAATGATCGCGAAGCTTTAACCGCCATGTAAATGTGATTTATCTGTAGAAACCTAGGTTAGGTTACCGTCAAGACTAGGTCTGTAGTCTAGACAATATCCTTACATAGTGATCTGGTAGTTTTTGAGATCACCCTTTTAATTCTTAGGGGAGATAAACAACAGGACTGAAAACGGAAGAAAAGATAGATAAATGTCAATAGTTCAAGTGAGTTGGAAATAACAGCGTAGCACGTTAGACCACCTACATCTGTAGTAGGTAGGTACATACCTATTACGCAAAATAAATCGTCTATGACTGAAAAACAAAAAACCTCTATTAACCATAACTAATAGCGTACCTACTTAAAATTACAAGCCTCATTGTTATCTTGTTTTCCAAAACCACCACAACATTCGCGTTGCATATGAAATGAACAGAGTTACGAGACTTGCCTACACTAAGAAAAACTTAACACAACCTCCTAAACTCATTAGCATAAAAATGGAAGGTATTTAATCCACTTAGGAGTCCGCTCCATGGGTGACACAGAGGTTCAGCACAAAACAAATAGGCAACAATGGAACGCGAGACAATAGTTACGGCGAACGGCCCTCCTCTGTGGAAACTTAAAATTGTAGCACGCCACTTGTGTACATACACCGACACTTTGATCGAATATGCATTACAATAGAACAGAAATGTGGATGACACAGTCCTCAGTTGTCGCAGCCACTGGGCGGGCGTTCCGTGCTTCTTAAGTCAAGTGGTGATTAATAGCCGCAGTGTATTACGCAAGTGGTTATACGTTAGGCAAAGTTGTTGTGAAACTTTCAGCTGATATCAAAAATACCTTTACTTGGTACGAAATCTGTGGAGGAATGAATTATATTTAAAAAAAAGTTCACAATCGTAAAGTAGTAAGTGTTCAGAGAAGGACCTCAGTTCTGTATCAATAGTTGCAGTAGTTGCTAACTTTCATTGGAAATTCCATCAGAAGTTCGCGGGAAATTTCTAGAAAGATCCATGACCATATGGTTCTTGGCGTAGGAAAGGAAGAAGGTATTAGACCCTAACGGGTACATGTCCAGGTTTTCAATTCTTGTAACAAAGAAAAGAGCTTCTGGAAAACAAGAAACTTGGAAGTTCTTTAAGCAGCTAGCAGCTTCTTAAAGGAAGTCCTCAGATGGAATCTCGTGTAGAGGCAATGTACAATCAAACGTATGATGACGAAGCACCTCTGCCTCTCATAGCAAACTACACCGTTGTCAAAGCAGATGACGAAGAGAAAAGGGAAACAGAAGAACGTGTTATACTAGAAATAGGGCGTCAAGAAGACAAGCCTAAAGAAGAACACACATTCTCCCATAAGAAGTATGATAAGACCATATCCCATCACAGATCCTACGTGCTTGAGGACTATGAGCCAAGGAGGATATCGTATTTCAGACCTCACGAATTGGAACACAGTGCTTCAGAAGGTAAGGGAGAAGTACAAATTATTAACGAACTAAGAACGTCACGTACTTTAGATCCGTTTGTTTACTTATGTGAGTCATTTTGCTGTCTGAACATAGGTACTTAGTACATGTAACAATAGTGAAAACATAAAAGCTCAGAACGTCCATAGGTTTTCTTTAGGTTTTCTTTAATAGATACTTGCTCCATGAACACTGCGGGTGTGGAAGGCAGATGCTGCTCTACACCGTGTATTGCACTGTCTCGCTTCCACAACCATAATATTATTACTTAAAGACGTGGCGGTAAACTCCCTGTACCATAGCAACTTAAAGTATTGCCAGTGTAAAGTTGTAGGTGGCGCCTTACACTACGCGTAGCGCAACTCTCTTTCATAGCGTCAAGATTGACTTAAGAGATCATTAAAATCATAAGTCATTTATTAAAAATAGGGCTACTAATAAGCATTTTTTTAAGGTCAATCGCGAATCTTTCATCGCTTACTAAGTGCTTTTGCTTCTAAAAAAGAAACGGCGCAACATACTTCCCAGCAGCACGCTGTCTTTTCGTTTACAATAATATAGAATACAATATACAACATACAACATACCTAAGCGTGTAGGTGCAGTACCAGGCAAACGAATATTTTAAAGTGGCTATTTTCTTATACTGCTTCTATATCCTTTCAATAGGTCCCAGATACTACGAGCAAGATTACAGAGACGTGTCCACGATCCCGGAGGCGGCCAACTCTGAGTCCTCGCTGGACTACTCCCATGAATCCCAGGACAATCCCAAGTACGGCACAGACGATGTCAACCAGGATGCCGTCATGAACTGGAAGGAGAGAGCCATGCAGCTCGAGAAAGGTAAACTAATATATATAGCCTTAAAAACTTTTTTCTATTGTGTATCAAGTTGCCCATGGGCCCAGGTTTAGTATGATGCATAGAAAGTTCTTAAACTAGAATCTTATACAATTATTTAGGTCTGAAATAGGCAATTAACGCTGATCTAGCTAGAGGACCCTTGGGCATGCGCTGAAGGTTTAGTAACTGACATAAGCCTTTTCCGATTACGAAACTCAATTATTGAATCGATTAAGGGGATACACTCTTTTCTTTTTTAATAAAAAACGATTCCCGCTCTAATTTATTGAATCCTTGTGTCGCGGGGATTTCGCATACATTCAAGTCACATGCACAAGACATCTGGACTTAAAACATGTATTGGTGGATGCCACAAACGATTATCCTACGCGGGGATCGAACCCGTGACACGACGCGCATTAGATTTGGCTCAACCACTCAGCTCTTAGTGCAGACATACTTAATAGTCATCTCTCAGTTTCGCAATGAACTCAAGTGGCTCCCGATTCGCCTTCGCAGGAACACTCGTATTCTATGTCTCCTATATAATGTCCTTCACAACCCACTTTATCCCTCCTACTTGCGTGACCGCTTTTCCTTTATCCGCCCTCCTGATGCCCTTTGCAGATCGTACCTTAAATCCCACCTCAAAAGTCAACCTCACTCCACCGACTTCTATTCCTTCTCCTTCTCTGTCCATGCAGCGCGGCTGTGGAATGCGCTGCCGCCTAACATTCGCGACTCCCAATCTATCAGTATATTTAAACGTCGTGTCAAAGAACACTATCTTGCATCACTAAGATAGCTTAACGTCCTTGTCTTATGTTATATTATATATTTATATATTTATATAAGTATATATTTTATAAATATTGTTTTATGTTGTGTATTTGTTATTTTTATTGTCCTATATTTGTCTACACACTGTGTTTATGTTTCTTTTTGTCATCTCCTGTCGCAGGTCTGCTGGAAGAAATTTCTTGAGAAATAAGCAGTACCTTTGTACCTTCGGTGTTTTTCTTTTTATACGTGTTTTACTCTGTGTCTGTTGTGTGTACATAAATAAATAAATAAATAAATAGTCCATTTTACCAATATTTCAGAGTACAAAAAGACAGCGTGCGACAGAGAGAGGACGAGAATGCGAGACATGAACCGCGCATTCGACTTGCTGCGCTCCAAACTACCGGTCACCAAGCCTTCCAAGAAGAAATACTCCAAAATTGAGTGCCTCAGGTAATAATAGGCAAAATATCCGAAATCCTTGTGCTTTAAGCACGCTATTTCAGGGAAAGAAATGTAATTGTAATTTATTGGATTTGTGTCATTGTTAACGCTTGTCGAACGGTCACCAATTTACAAAACTGTGAATAAACACCTTCTAAAATAGATAATTTAATCATTTCAAAAAACAAATCGTTTCATGAAGCAAACCTTTTCATTAATTGAGTTTCGAACTTAAAAACGCGATATGAACATTTTACTGCTTACAGTCATTATCTTACCGTTGACTTAAATGAGTTCTATTTCCCTATTCCAGGATAGCCATATGCTACATCAGACACTTGGAGTATATGCTGGCTGGAGGGTCTCCTGACGACAACCCCGCTTTCTTCGAGCTGCACGCCACGGAGCTTCGACGGAGACAGCAGAGATTTTAATCATAGATTAAATACCGGTTTCTCCGATACGGTCATAAAGCAATAATCAGTTAATTATCAGTCAAATTTTATGTTAATCCCTGTGCTTGGTTGTAAAGTTTTGGCTAAACCATGGTCGTGGTCAGAGGATAGTCCAGAATTAGGTTAAATTAATCGTTTTTTAAATCCCGGGTGGGTAGAGTAGGTGGTAAATGCACAAACTCACTGTGTTCTTGTATCCAGGGTATGTAAAGTTTATATAAACTAGTTGTAATTGAAAATGCATGACTTTCAGTAGAACAGATACTAATTTGGTTCCTAGCCACAAAACGAATGTTTAGCTCAGTAGCTTTTAATTTTTAGTGGAGTAAGTTCCCATTTATACCATGATATTTTTAAATATATTACATACACAAAATGGAAAAATTGAGTCGTGGCTTCATGTTAACCAGCATTTCTTATAATTCTTATAAGCGCGCTATTGCTATGCCTTTAGTAAAAGGCGTTATATGTTAAGAAGTAAGGAGCACTAGGACGGAATAAAGAAAACATTGCAATAAATCATTCAAAGATTTGTATTACTCTTTTTTAACAATAAGTAACAATACAATAAATATGTTTTTAAAATACGTTCCCTTGTATATATGCTCACCATAATTTTAAATATTGCTACATTCCGATGTTAGGAATTTAAAAATTATAGTACGGCAAGCACTAAACAATACTAGACATTTTACGGTATTTCATAGAATGCATTTTATAAAATGTTAACTTGGACACTTGTTAGATAATTAATAAACAAATTTCACTAAAACTTAGATAATAATATAATCAAAGTTAGTGGACGACAAAAATAAACGATCAAATAGTGCTTAGTCGATCCAACGACTAACTTTTGAATTTTTTTGACAGTTTGAAACTAACTCAACTTGTAATTTTAAAAGTTATAATTTACGTTGTTAATTATCATAGGGGGGGTTGTGTTTATGATTATCCCTTCCTCTTTAATTTCCGTTCCAAGGCGGCTTCCTCGTGTTTTTTCTCTAAGGCTTTTAGGTAGTCCAGGTACGCGCATTTTATTATGAGCGGCACCTTCACTACACCTGTTGAACAGTACACTATATTAAGTACGATCTTCTGAAGATAAAGAGTCGGTAAGCTACTTTAAACTAGGTAATTAATTTACGATTAGATACCGAATTAACTGCGACCACTGGCTTGATCTTGTTCAAATTTAAATGGGGCTACATGACTAAGCACCAGCTTTTGGAAATTAAAAGATATAAGAAAAGTCGAATTAAAGACTTCCTCCTTCGTATTTCGAAACTGTTTCGAACCAGAAAAGTTTAATCCCGACAGAATAGTTCTGCTTCAAACAAATTGATATCGAGTTCATACTTTGGAACCCGACAAGTTCCATGGACCGTTCAGTGGCTTGAGATAGAAGCTACACGTCAATTAAATAGCCAACAACTCTGATAAAACTAGATCGCTACTCGACTTTAGCTTGGCACATTATCAACATTTCGGAACCGAAAAAAAACGAAAAATAGACACAAACCAAAGTCTGTTGTAAAGTATACATATACGTATAACTCTACCGGCAATGGTAGAGCATGCGTTACACACTAACGTAGGTATGCTCTACCATGCAAACTATTAAATTAGTTTCAGAATACGATTTTACCCGCGAAACATGTTGTCACGGCGCTTTTGTACATGGCGTACAGTGGTGCCACAAAACTCTCCACGGTATCTTTTTTCTGAAACAAATTGTCATCATTAATTTAAAGCGTAACTGGGACATTTAATATGAATACTGTTTTATTTCGCTGCCTCTCTGACTTTCGTACTAATTATTTTATCTGATGTTTTATAGTAACTATGTAAGTACAGAATCCATCTATGTATGTGTTATTTATTTAATTATCACACTAATCTACCATTACAGGTTACTTAACCTAATGCGGTAGCTAGGACTAAACAAAGGTCTAAGTATTTATGTGAACTAGGCTTTCAAAGATTGAATTATTATGCACATAGTTGCAGGTCTATATTCCAGCAACTGTTTTAATATGTAATTTTCTGATATGTGATATTCACCAATCCTAATACCCGGATTTTTTTAAATGTCGTTGTTATTAAGAATGTTTAACTATTACATATGAGCTTTGTTAATTTTATCGAAAGAATATAAAGACGTTATTGATACACAATTTCCTACAATATAATATTCTCTACAACTTCCCCAACCCTAGCGAAGGTTACTATAAATAAAATGAGTTCAGCCTTGTTTCATGTCCATCCGATAGGCAGACGTCGGTGTAACCGTTACAACTTCATCCTTGTAACATTGTCAGCGATATGCCCCATTTATACCAGGCTGTTATCAACGCATAGGACGCTCCTTCCTGCCGGTATTAAATTACTTTACACGGTATCGATCACCACGTACCCTTGCCTCCTTCAATATTTACGTACAAGGAGCACAGAAGGGTACCACTACGTTACATGATTCAAATTCTGGCTTTAAATGGGCGCTTTTTTTATCCGCGTCACTTTGGTCAGGATCCGTGATTTGCCCTCAAAACCTATTTCAGTGATTGCTAAAATAACCGTGTAAACAATTTATATTATAATAAATGTTTCGAGTTGTTAATTTTTTTGTTTTTACTAAAACAACATTAGAGAATTGATTTTGTTTGGCAGAAATCAAAGCCACAGTCATAGATTTAATTCCCAGCAGACGTATGAATAAAATATCTATGGAAATATTATTCACTTCAACTAACGCACTACGCAAGTATAGTTTTTTGCACACAACCACATACGCCTATTATAATAGCTCGCTCCGCTTTCATTGAGCGTTGAGAGGAGTGAATGAACAAACACTATGCAAAGAACGGCGTCCCTCGTATGTGTCAGACGTGCTCATACCAGGCTGTCATAACCCTAGGACGGCTCACTGGAATGCTGTCTATGAAATGCCGCGACAACATCGCCCCATAGTGTCTGCGGAGCGTAGCATACACCTACTAGGTTAGCAGTGATTCGCGTCGCTAGGCGTACCGAAATAGTTTGCCGCTGTCTCGTTACACGTTGTTTACAAGCTACTGTTTCAAACTGTATCTTTTGTTACATTATAATTATGTAAAAAAATGACAAAATATTTATTAGTGTCACAATATTCACTAATTTAGGATGTAATTTTTTATTTTTCTACCGTACACAGAAAGCTGGGATTGCATTAGACTTCAGAAGAGAGAATACGTTGTAAATATAAATTTAGCAATGCTAATTACAAGTATTTGACAGCTTCGTTAAAACAGAAAGTTGCTTTGATATTTTCAGACCGAGGCACTCAAGTACTTCGAGCGAGTTATTCGTATTATGTTCGAGTTGTTTCATTTCATTCCGCGGAAGGCTTTCATGGTGGACAGACGTTTTGCGGAAGTGTGCGAATGCGATTGGCACGCCGCGCCGTGTCTGACACGGCCACCGATTTACTAGGCTCTCAGATTCAGCAAGGAGATAGTTACTATGATTCCTTTGTAAATGTTACGGACTTGGTAGATGTAACTAGTGATTACATGATGAAAATTGGCAGTTTTGGAAGTTTAAAGGAATAAGATTTCTTTTTAATGGTTTGATTAATATTTTACTTTAGAAAACAAAGTCATATTTGTTCACTACCTAAACGATACTATCGTGAAGACTACATACTTATTATTTTGTTTTTCTTTTCATAATTTATTCATGTGTGTAGAGTTCGAAAATGGTCTATTTATTTTTAGAAACCTTTAGAGCTTAAAAAATAATTTATAACTAGTCTTATTTTACTGGGCAAGTTTTTATATGATATCTTTACAACAATATCAATGAAAAATGTAAAGCATCCTTCGAAATCCAAACGAAAGCGACAGTGATGACGCGCGCCGGCAGAAGCGCCGCGCGGTGTCGTTGAGCCGGTGGCAAGTTGATCGAACGACTGGTGACGTAACTACTTCTACCAGGATCACATGAGTTGAGAGGAGGCACAGACATTTCAGTACAATCTCTAGCTCATGCGAGAATGCGTCTTATAGTAATAGATTTAAGGTTCATGAAAATAATACGTACAATCACGTTACCACAGTGATCGAAGATGGGTGGACGTCTAGTGTTGATGCTGCGAATGTATTCCTGCCAACGACGGAGGCATTCTGTGACTTCTTGTTGGTCGCCCCACACTCCTTGTGTATAAGTGAAGTAAACAGAGCCTATTAGGATTCCAGCCTGCCGAGGAGATAGGGAAACGATGAGTTGTATCTAATGTTACTAATACTGGTGAAATGTAGAGGAGGTTGTAAGTTGTAGGTTCGGAGTCAAATTAATATATGCAAGTCTGCTTACTAAAAAAAATGGTAATTAAACAAATACACAAAACTTAAAAAAAAGGATGTACATAACAACAATAAAATAAAAGAAGTATGTCATATTACAGATTATTTGATTGAAATGATTGAATATGATCAACCGAGATTCTCGACTCTACCATTTTAATATTTTACTGTAATATGATAGGCATCTCTGATTAAATAATTTTATTGGACAAGAAAACCATTAATACTTGAGATCACTTTACCCTTGTCTTTAGCTCGAAGAGCAATGTAAAAAAAAGCCTGAACAAATCTGCAAAGATTGTTGGTTTAAAATTCACCAGCCATTTATTAAGAAGAGCCATGGTTCAGTGAAGATTATGTAAAACGTCTCAGAATATGGACGTTCCTCGAGAGAAATCTTAATATCTACCAGGAGAGCAAGTAATAAAAGAGGTAGAGTTCACCAACTTTGACGGCGTACAAAAGCTTTCCGTGCACGTAATGAGGCATTCTAGGCATCACAACAGCTTGGCCGCTTCTTTTTAACTTGAACTCTTCTCTACTGCAAACCTTGATACAGGTAGGTTTCAGTGGGAGTTCTGAAAAGTAATAATTAAATAGTAACATTATACTAGACGATACCTCATTTTTGTATGCGCCATTAATAATAAGTACAATGTCACATTAGTTGTTACATTTTATTCTGAAGTGAAATCGTAATACGTTTATTTAAATTATTTTATTCTATTAAACAAGTCGATTGAATGTGGCAAAAGATGATTCGGTGACTATCAGTCAATTTAGCAGCACTTAATAAGATTACAAAAAATCAGGTTTATAAATAACGAGAGTGTTTAGGATACATCAATTATAATCCCACCAATAAATACTAATGCAGATAATGTCATTTGTCTTATTCTAAAATCCGTTCGCCAAGTCGCCGAGTTACCATAATAATTACAGCTATTGTAACCGTTGTAACAACATAGAACGTAAAGTGCCTGGTAAAAGTTTGAGAGCATTTAGGAGACGTTACATAATTTGTAATAAATACCAGGGCAGCAGAGACACTAGGAGGCCCGTCCGTAAAATGTAGGGCAGTCACCTTTACACGGCTCCTCCATTGATGCAAAAGAGACAGATATATTTTAATTACTTGGTCCCCTCTCTTTCTGGCTATTGTAGCCGGAAAGAGTACTTTTTGATTCATATTTTTACCTAATCCAAGTTATTATTTCCTAGTACATTGGACAGTCTCGTTTTTTTTTCTACGGCCGTTGTTCACGAATGTTTTTTTGGGGCGCTCTTTTGATTGCGTGTTTGTAGGGTTACAACATTTTTCTTTTTGTTTATTAAATTGTATGCAAAAGTTATTTGTAACATGATTGACGGCGATTCGCTTACTTATAATTTGATAGACCTTTGGACAATTGAATCTAGTTACTAACAATGTTTATTCAATTAGCGATTTGAATCGAGTTTAAGTTAGAAACACATTACGATTCTATTGTGTCGTATGCAGTATGGCGATGGCGAGTCAGTGACACGAGCTCGGTCAGTGTTATCTGTGCACTAAAATAGAATTCACGTAAGATTTTATATGTTCGCGTACCGGCTGACTCACTCATACAATGGCCGAACTATGTACTAAAACGTAGTTAACATAAACACCAACATTTTACAAGAAAAAAATATGGCTACCGTGTACTAACAAAATTCGCTTTGGACATGTATTTCAATTTACTAGTATGATGTCTAAGTGTATTTGTAAACTCAATATACAATTTACACAGCTATTTTTCCAATACATTTTACTAATCGTTAATCAATCTTGTAAATCATCGACTGATTCATAAAGTATTGAAGTCTAAAAAGCTGTTTTTAGAATGTTAGCACAGACTTTCTGGGATGTAGGTTTGTTTGCTATCTAAACTATCCAAGAGGGAAGTTTAGACGTCCAGACGAAAGGCAGACCGCGTACTGGAATATATTCGCTAACGGCCGCTTTCTATATTCGATCTCAATCCCTAATTTACGGATCGAGATTGACATTTGAATCCATTTTCAACTTTTAGTGTTTCTATAACCGATCCATGGATCGTTTTCTCGATCTTTTTCTTCAATCTATCTTTGGGAGGGCGGATCGAGATTTTAGATTGGTATTTATATGAAAGTGACAGTTATGCGTTTTCTATAACCGATCTCTGGTTTTGACAAATCGATTTTCGACGTTTTTGATCTATAATCGCGATCCCCAAATTTTTACGGATTGTACTGAGAAATCTGTGAAAATGGAAATATTTTCAAGTGATAGTGATAGCGATCTTGAAGTATTAGCTCAGCTATCGGACTGGGATAGTAGTGACAGCGAAGACGAACAAAATCTGTCCTCAAAATTTGTAATTGTGATTGTGATGTATCGAGTGGCTGTTTTTTTTTCTGTACTTTACTTGTAAACGGGGGTCAAGGATTTAAGCTGAAGACCAGCGCTCAGTAATTCTTTTGGATTGCTAAGCATAAGCTGACGCTTAAACTTTTTTTCTTTCGGTTTTATAGTTTTTGTGTACTAAGTACACTTTTACCAATATCTGTAATACTGGAATCAATAAATAACGATTATAATATTCTCGTTTTCATTTATTTATTTAAAACCATGAAGTATCATTACAGGGTTTACCCTAATGCGACAACTTAGAACTTAAACTAAACAAAAATTGCAACACATTACATTATTAAAAACACATAAACACGTTAGTCTGATTTTGAAGAAGTTGGTGGTGTGGAGAGCTCTTGTAAGAGGTGCTTTGGCGAGCAAATTTGTTCTCGCTGTAGGTGCGGGCTTCGCCGCCGCCGCACGAAGCGGTCCGGTACACACACTCAAGCGCTGCAATACTTCCGGGTGATTCTCCATTCCACGAATCACCTTCACCAAGGAGACGACCAGTGCAAACTCCCGTCTCATATACAGTTGATCATTGCCAACCATGCCCAGAACAAACAGAGTGGGATCCATGTAGGTAGAACGGATACACCCCATACAGTTTCTTGTACAGATGGCGCGTGAACTTATTCTGAATGCGCTCGAATATTACCGCTGTATTCTATTCTATAGCTGAGACATCGGAAAAACAAACAACAAATAAAATTGCGATTTTAAAATATATTATGTTAATGTCAAACTGACTGACAACTTTTCGATTGACTGACGTTCCGTTGCTCATCAATAAACGTTTATTGTCGTTTATGCTTTTTCTAATCTTCAGGTAGAATTATAGTATTTACCGCTACGACTTCCCAATCTTTTATTTTTGTATTTTGTGGAATTTCTAGTGATTATACATAAAATAGATAAGCTTTAAGAAAAAAAACACCTTTTTACTCATTAATATTCATGAAGTACTTTTTCTGCACATGCGTAAAACAAAACGTTTAGCAGGGCGATCTATCCGTTTTTTTTCGATGGATTTCGAGACGAGATCGATTAAAGAAATGCAGATTCAAGTTCAATCGAGGGATTGAAAAAAATCTGGATTGATCGGAATCTTAGATTCGGGATCGAATATAGAAAGCGGCCGTAAGGCAATAAATTATGAAGATAGCTCAATTATGTTTACCATAAATGCATAAAGAACGTGCAATGTTTCCAGTTTCAAGCTTCGAAGCTTAGTTTTAGTAGAAACTGTTCGGAAATTTAAGTCTGATTGGATTCTACAAAAATATATTACGAGCATTAGTTTCAGAATGTTTCCATAAGTAGATTCAAATAATGAATTTGTTTATTAAAGAAGACGTATCTCTGTTAGTAAAAGATCTCTACATTTTTGTGTTACGTAGGTTGCGATGAATAGATCTCTTCTGTTTTCCATATAAATAACAGTATTGAAGAACGTATCTTTAATATTAAATACTTTTCAGAATTTCAGATAACTTTTGGAGATAGGTGACATATTAGATTAAGTTTAGTTCTTTACAAGTTTTGGCATCATGACGTCCAAGAGTGGATATGGGGATTGTAAGTGCATATAAAATGTTCAACATGCAAGGGCTAGATAGTTACCAACAGATAGCCGATCTTTTTGGAGTGGCACATAGAAGAAGGTTTGTAATACCTGCGACGCGAGGACAGCTGTACTTTTCTACGGGGGTACATTTTTCATACATTTGCATGTCTGGTTTAGGGTGCTTCACATGTTTAGCTAAGTTGATGGTACGACAGACGTCGCATCTCACACGCTCTTTTTTATCACTCTTTGAATCACTCACATCACCCATTTTAGTTTGAATCTATTTTGTATATATTAACTAATTACGAGACTGAAGATTTAGAAAAAATTACAAAAATATGATGTTGATGTACCAAAAAAGTGACAGTGTGATGTATTGTCAGATGTTGCGTTAGGCCATAGCGTTTTTGTTATGGCCAGTCTCTCTTTACTCAGTGCTTGAAGGATTTTCTGGTATTTGGAGTTTATGGTTATTGAGTTTAAATCAAATAAATATCGTTATCATCGAATAACGTTGCTATACGGATTCCATTTTTATTTAAATGAACTCTATAAAAGTGAGAAGAGTAAGGGAAAATGATTTATTGAAATGCTGCCTGTCTAAAATATAAAAAATCTCATTAGGAACTTATAAGTTTCTTGTACAGATTCCTGCTGTTTTTGGCCCTCTAAGGTAGAATGTCTTAATCGTATAATTAAGTGATTGTGAAGTATTAAGTACTTATATTTGATTTTTGTTCGATTTATATTATTTTCTTTATTTATGTAATTAATACCAGTCATTAAATACGTAACACTGCTGGGCACAGGTCTCTTCTTGGGAAGGTTTGAGCATTGATCACCACGCTAGCCCACTGCGGATTGGCGATTTCATAATCCAATAATAGAATCCAGGTTTCCTTACGTTGTTTTCCTTCACCGTTACTCAAATAGTTGAAATCCTTCTACTGATTATCAGAAAGATCAAATAATCTTACTTTTTTAAGAAGTGCCTCGCCTGTTGATCCTCCAAAACTTTTTCAGGTTATATGGAAAAAGATATAAAACTATAAATTTAAGTTATGTAAACTGAATAATGTAAAATAAAGGCGACAAATAAGTTACAGAGATTAGTCATGACCATGTGGAATTGTGAATATTTTTCATATCGAAATTTTGCGTAAAATTTTATGAAGGTTTTCAAAAATAGATTCATTTGATTGATTTATAATCACACGTGATAATGTTCTTAGACAAAAAGTTAAGAAGGGAAACACCTGAAAGAGGAGAGCAACGAAAACCATTTTGAGGGTTAGACGATACCTGATATATGTACGTATCTAAAATATCTATTTATTATTATTTGTTTAAGTAGCTATATATTTTCTCAGAATCTAGATCAAAATTAATTAGTTTGATAAGCGATGTTCTAGTTTTGTACACTACAAGTCACCTGCAAGAATGTTCATAGCCGAGATCTAATAGTTTCAAAAGCTAGTTGATATAACTGGCGTTTTCAGAAGGCTGCCAATGTAACCTTCAAAAACAATTATAATAACGAGACCTAAATGTTTGTGGTTTTCATACAAAAAAAAAATCAATAGCAGTGAGGTCTCATCGCCGCAGTCGTGAACGGATGCGATAATGCCCACGCATCGCATCCGCTACGTATGTTGCGCAAACCGATGTGGAATACTTCCGCGGTAATACTATCCTAGATAATAGGAGCATTGCGAAATTTTGCCAAAATTTTTGCCCATGTCCCGGAGGGCAGATACGTGTCACGGTCGCTGCCTTAAACCTTTATCTAGTAGCTAGCATCCGCCGGCTTACGAATTTTGAAATGATTGAAGTTCAAGCACGTGCTATAATTAGTTTGATGAGGACTACGACTTTTTGATAGTATAATTTTAATAGATCGAATGTTTCTAGGCTCAAGAAGGTAAAATCGTAGTCAGGAGTTACCTTTTCTTGAGACGGGACGGAGGAGGGAAGCAGGAGGTTTTATTGTGCAGCAACTGGCAAAAATCAAGATACTTACGTAATATAAAATGTGACAAAAATCTCATTCGATGGATTGATAATTTAGTTTAAGGTTAATTTTCCGACACTGGCAAGATATCGGCTTAAAATGATCTTACTACAATTATACCAGGATATGAGTATTTAGAGCCTAAATATTTGACATATTTTGATACGGGTTAGCACAATTCCTGTAGAATTATCATAATCAAAAAACAGCTCGTATCTTTTTTTGGAACTATCCATAGTTTCTGCTCACGTCAAGATGATAAATTCAGTAACCTAACTTTGTAATAAAAAATGGTATTTTACATGAGATATAAATTCATTCTGTACCTATTATGACTGCGGCAGGATATTATCTGCAGATAATGAATGTACATGACATACAGTGTATTAATACTCTGATAACCGTTTCATTGCAACTGGGTCTCCTCTTAGAAATTAATATACTCGTTAACCGTAATTCTTGATTCTGCCAGTGAATGGGCAGTCTGGATTCTCTTGCCTGAAGGCCTGATACTAATTCTTAAAGGCACTCTATAGCAATTTTTGAAGACAGATGAAAAGCTGCGTTTCACTTTCAAAATGGCGAGAGAGTAAATGTAGGAAGAGCTAGTAGGCCTTCTAGGTATGTGCAGATTCATATTCAACATAAAACAGATAATTACAATGTCGTTATTATATAACCATGTTTGAAAGGAAACTCAAAACACACAACAAAACCAAGCACGAAAAACGTTATTAACGACTAACGAAATTTCATAATCATTGTGCAATCACTTCAAGGAACAAATTTCATAAAACAATGCTTAAAACCCCCTTTCCCCATAAATAAAACAAGCAACCAACAAACAAACGAAACGACATGCCCATATAGTTAGTTCGCAAAACGGCCATTGTTTTTACATGAAAGGGCTGTGCGGGGCTGTGCGAAATGCAGGGACTTTAAAGCACTAAGTTTGAAGTTTAAAAGCTCCATTGAACGTTTTCATGAATGGCGGGCGTGGTGGGGGCAGCGTGGATGCGCGCGCGCCGACAGTGCGCCTGAGGCTGCGAGGCTCACTCTACTGTCGGCGCGCCTGCGCAATAGCGCGCAGTTACGCGGGACATTCAAAATATATTATTTTCCGAACTTATATATTTCTTGTGACTGACTGTGTGTTGTTTTGTGTTGTTCAACTTACGTGATTGTTGGGCATGCTGCTATAACGATGACAGCTTTTAACTTCAGGTAGGATTACATTTTAAGGGAATTGTTAAAATTCGTTTTTATAACAATTTAACCGGGAATAAGTGAAAATAACTTAATCCTAGCCTTTTATGTGATTTTATAGGTGAGAGATTAGTGTCAAAAATAAATTCTCTTTTTCAACAGACTATTTAAAACCATGCTAAGTTAAGTATAAAATAATAAATTAAAATTTTGGAAGCAGTTTTTTTTTGAAAAATGTTTTGGTCACAATTTTCAATTGAACCTTTTATTAGTGTCTAAATATGAATTCTGTCAAAATCCCTATTCTGCACTTAAATTTAAGGCAACTGTTAATTTTTTAAAATAAGAGTTACCTGTTACGATTTTTAAATATGTTTTAATTATTCTTATTTTCCAATATACTTTTTATAACTCTTGGTCTCGTATTGTCATCTCATCAATATTATTGGTTTTTATAATAACCGGCTTTCAAGCCGGTCTCAACAGTAACTTATCAATGATTGCTTGCTGTTATTTTAACGCCAGGCGCTGAGTAATAAATAGGTAATAATCTTTTCTATTTTGTAAGACATAAAATAACCATTTAACGAAAATAATATGTAGCTACGATTTTAAAAAAATTATTGGGTTAGGTTTATTAGAAATTATAACTACGTTTGTGTAAGATTTAATTAAAAAAAGTTTTACTTTTATATCGTTTACCGCTAAATATCCATATAATACTGCCCTATGAATAACAGTCAACAGAAATGTTTTTACCCTACATATATCCATATACATTATTTAAAATTGGCTATAAATTGAACATAGGTATTTAGTACTGTACTGTACAACACTTTATAAAAGTAATTAAAAGCACAGCTTTTCAATAATTCAAGTTGGTTTAAAAACCAAATGATCACGAACACAAAACGATGTATTCTCACGAAACAGACATTTCGACTTCTGTTATCTAGAAATGTTATTTATAAACAAAATACGGAACACGCGACAATTCGAAAGTATAAATCCACATTCCAAATACTTATACCAAGATTTATTCTTTTAATTAGATAACAAGACAATTACTGTCCAACAACGAGTGGTCGTTATGCAGAAATAACTGAAAAAGAAGTATAAATATACTATATGCACTGTAGTGTGTGCTGTAATTTCGCCAAATTACAAAGTGTGCGCGTACGCACCGATCAGAATCACACGCAAATTGTGCGCATGTCTTGTGCGCTGGGGGGCGAGTTTAAGGGCCAGTGGGGAGGGCTGTAGGGCTACCACGTGTTACAAAGAACATGTTAATACAGTGAAGTATTATCAGCTATTTTTTTACATTTCTAACTTTGGTGAAATAGCTTTAATTTTTGCCGACTGTTAAACGGCAGATGAGTTTTTTGGATGGTACTTCATAACACTGAAATCTTTAAGTGTTATATACCGTATTCATATATTATGGTCGAGGTTTTAGCTGTTATTTTCGAAAGATATTGAAACAAATGGTTTTTAAATATCTTTATTTAATCTCAGCAATACGTTTTTAAGATAAAATAGTTTAATTTCCTAAAATACAATCGCTATTGCACGCTAAAGTCTGGCTCACCACAGTATAATCCATATCTAAGACAGTGATCTCCTAATGCATAATCAAGATGTTATCAAACAAATCCAACCTTTTCAAACCGGTCCATGTCATAGTCACTAATTTCTTTAATAAAGTTGTTTCGAGTTCGCACCTGATATCATCTGCTTATCTCCTGGCAGCCCTAACCCTTTCCTCGTAAGTCGTAAATTCAGTCGCACACGAACCCGATCTTCGTCCAAAAAATATATTTAAAAAACGAAGCGGGATTAAAACTAAAGACTATTGTTCCTTTTTATTCGAGATACCGCGCAGGGCCCGAGTGGAGAAATTCTCTGTCCCTTCATGCATAAATTCATTGTCGGTTTTGTGGCAAACAGGGCCGTATAATTAAACGCTTAGAAGATTTAGATAACGGCAGAAAAGGCTTTCTTTTGCACACAATCTAATATGATATCTATTGCGTTATGAGAGGGCTTTGTTTCGTTCGCTTGCTTGTTAGATTTTAAAGTTTTTGCAAACAGTAGCGTTAGGATTGTGCGCACGCGATTTCTTTGAAACTTCGCTTTCAATTTCGGCTTGTTTGTTTTTGTAGTTATGTCCCGTTCGGTAATTTTGTTCAAAGCGCTTTGTGTCGGGATGAAGACAATGTTTAGCTTTTAACTCTGTGAGCAAACTGAGACTACTAATGCAAGTGTGTAAGTTTAGTGAAGCAACCATTTGTTACTGAGATATCATTGATATCCGCCGCTTGGGTACTGCGCTAAGTACGAGTACTTCTCCGTGTTCACCGATAGTATGCTTTTGTTGTTAGTTTTACTGCCTCTAAATTTTTCTCTACCTTCGAGTTCTATCAACAAAATTCTTTCATCACTATCTTTGATTTCGTAAAGATTTACTTGTAATCTAAAAAATCATCTAAAATATTAAGATAAATATAAATGTTAGACGTTTCCCATCGTAACCCATGTCCTACCTGCTTGTATATCTTTACATACAATTTTGTGTTGGAACCAGTTCGCTACCGTGCAACAAATTGAGTGGCACTTTAATACGGAGCTCATTTTGCAAATTCGCTGCTCGAAACATCATTTTTTTTATTATCCTGCCTTGTTTTATTAATAACCTGTCCTGTATAGATAAGCACTTATTATACTATAGCTAATGTTCAACTAGTAAAGGGTATTAGGCTTAGGTTATTTTAATAGAGAATATAATATCTATAGATTTCCTACTATACCTCCGTTTGCTATCTTGAGACTCGAATATTTTGTACTGGTAACCTCTCTATGACGTTAAAATCTGTTGACACGGTATCTATAGCAACAGGCCGCAATTATCATAAATTCTCATTCGATCTTTCATCTCCAGCGAAGGTACAGCTCATGTACATCGCGTACGGAGCATACGTGAGTTATTTAAAACCAAGTACACGTCGTAAGTTTAATGTTTATAACGCGAAATAAAATCGAGAATGACCATTGACGTCACAGGTCTATGATGTGTTTAATATCTTACTTTTATGCTGGTGTTTTATATTAGTTCCATGAAGCAAGTAAAAAAATATACAATCTTATACTACTGGATACCTTTAAACCTAGGCATTTTGTAATACAACTGAATTTTAAAAATAAAACGGTTTTTAAATATTAACCATATTATTGGCTATTTCACATTGCTCATTAAAAGTACGATAAGAATTACTGCATTGTATAAAAATATGTCAATCCTAACATTTTTATGGCAGCCAAAGATGTTTCCAAACCTTAAAGGACCTTAATCGTCTCTCTCTTTCTTATATCATTAGTAAGAAGATACAAGCAACAAATTGGTTTGTAAACACTATAATCAGAGTCAATATTAATTTTATATTGCTTGTTGTATATAAAATATGCATTTATTTTACTTGTCTCCGGTCTACAGTGAATGTATCATGTGAAAGGGCTATCGAGTAAGGTTCAGCATATCAATAACGCATTTAATAATGTACACACGTTGAAAATGCATTGGCAATGGTAACAGTTGTTTAACAAGCAATAAATTGAAATATTTTTCATTCTATTTCCCGCGGGGAATATTAAATTGATTAAATCATTCCTTCTAAACTCCCTCAGAAAATTACCGGAGAAAAGTACGATCTACCAGGGTCACAGAAGCAAACGAAACATAATTTCATCTCTAAGAACATTTTAACATCTTTCTTGGACTATAAAATTTTCTGATGAATTATGAAAGCTAGCTTCTTCTCAAACACAAATTCAGCAGTCTTACTTACAAAACTTATTTGTCAAAACCGTTACCAACATATTCAGTAAGACGTCATAAAGATCGGTGAGAAGTACATTAAACGCCATCCTCTATTTGGTAACAAGACATCAACAATTTGTCTCCCAAGCCTCATGTTTATGGCAATAGCTGAATAGGCCTTTGTAACTTTATGCTCGGTGAAGAGAATAATATTTTAAAAGATATTAAGGACCGACAAGAGAATGGAGTATTTAGAGGCTTAAGGTAATACTTAGATGCTATTATACTATAATATAGAAGTTAGTCGTCAATACTGTAATTCTATAGTGTTTGGTGGCTTAATTTTTTTTATTATGGAAAATTATTTAAGTATCATGTATCATGTAAAAAATGTGTTTAATCCATGAAGGTTAACAGTTTCTTCCGCAAATAAAAACAATGAACGGAAAGAAAAGAAATAAAAAGCGACCTTGACCCTGAATACCAGAGGTCGAAGTTAAACGACTCTACAAAAAGCGTTTTATTATTTTACATAATATTTTATACTTAAACAGCTTTTCCTCGGTGTTTCCTTAAAACAATGTGTCTTTACTCTACGGTTAAAATAATAATGTAAAGATCTTGTTAAAATAAATGACTATCAGTTTCTGTTGCTAAGCGCACAAGTGGAGCTTTTCTCAACCCATAGCCATTCCATTATATAATATAGCCCTCCATATTAAACGAAATTATAAAAATAAATCGGCTTTTATAATAGTGAAATAAAAGACTAAAGTATTTTTTTAATGGTAGCTATTTAATGAAATGACATTATATAATTTTCAGACGTTTACAGATGTGTTGAAAATCCAGTCAACACGTATTTATTATATCGTATGTGTGAGTTAGCACCGAGAGTAAACCTAGTGCTTACAAGGCTCCTTGTCCGTTATGTACTCCTGGTAATTCTAGGTACAAACGAGAGACGGCTAGACCGAGACATCTTGTAAGTCTAGACCGAATCTAGGCGAACACGTTGTCGATATAAAACGGACGCGCTAAGCGCTAACTTTTCTTAAAAAAAAAAACGTTATTTTTTTAATATGCATTTTTTTATGCTAAATTTTTTTTTAAAAGATTCACGTGCTTTTTGAACAGTTTTTTTATTAATAATTCGATAAATGAATTAAAATAAAATTTATTTATAAGTTTTTTTTACCCTTTAAAGTTTGATTTTCTATTCTATTCCCTGAAGACAGTATTTAGTTTTTAACGCATATTTTTTCTTAAAATTACACCAATTGTACATTACTTGAACCAGAAACATGTAAATAAACCGAGTTTATTCATGAATAGCTGAATTTTCAGTGAATTCCCTTATAAATCCCTGTCCAACATTCTTAGTAAACGTGATCAAAAGATCTCGGATTCTGTGAAACACTAAACATAACTTGTATTGGTACTAAATCTGTTACACGATCGGACTGTTATGACACTACGTATTAAAATCATTTCGAGCGTAGTTATGTGACAGATGAGATTAGTATTTATAATGATTCTACTTTAGATAAAAGCCTTTTTACACCGAAAAGATGTTACTGAAAGATATTATTTGGTTATATTTTAGATAGGAGTCGGCATTTGCTTTTTTTACATGGTATAGGCTGAAATCTACCAGATCCACTTATTAAGAAGATATCATTTAAGTAGATACTTTTTTTGCAAAAACCAAGACGAGAATTGTCAGCAACATTGTGCAATTGATTGATTACCTATAAGAATCACTTTATATTTTATTTATAACAGTTTTTTTTTAAATAACGATGATTATTTTATGCTATAAATATAAACGATGATGATGTCATTATGTGGTAATGTACCTAACAATTCAACAAAATTATTTTGAATGCCGTAAAGCAAAATGTATCGGGACTCTCCATAAATTAACACCATATCTATTACCTACATTAATTTATTTTTCACAATTTACATTTATAACGTTTTTTAAGCTCCATACCTCTTTTAATTTTATTGTATGTAGGATCATAGAATAAGGTACGTTTATTGATAGAAATCTTTTCTAAAGTTAATGAGCACAGTGCGGTTTATTTTTGCCTGTAGCGTTATTTATAGGTTCGCAATAAAAGCTTGCTTACTCTATGTTCACACGACGGGAAGTGATTGCTCAATTGTAAACCAAACTAACCTACAATTCTGACACAGCGCAGACAATGTCTCAGAAGACGGATTCATTTTATTTTGCGGTTCGTATGAAGTCATTTCATTTTATTCTCGAAAATGCTTGTAAAATACTTTTTTATATATTTCTATAGATTGGGAAATGAAGCTAAACTCTAGATTCTTAATTAAGAAAGCAAAGCTTCTGTTGGTCATGATGATAATTTTTACGTTACGTTTAGGTCTTTGCCTATCTGTGGCAAAACTCTTTATTTATACCTAGCGATCTCACCCCATTCTATCGTAATGTGAAGTACTTAATTCATCAAGTATTAACTAATTTCTAATCTAGACATACCTAGATTAGAAATGAGTTCGTACGGCAACCTGTCGGCTGGTACAAATCGGTCAAGGCCGAACCGGCTATCGTCGCCTCTGGCTAGGGAAACATTTTGATTGAGTGACTGGGCACGCAGGGCTGTCGAAGGTATAAGATTAATAATGTACTCTTGTGTAAGAAAAATTTAAATGATCATTTAATTTATCACATAATTCATTATGTGTATTAGTGCTTGCATAGACTGAATAAGAAACTTTTTTTTAATACAAGACTCTACTTTTAGGTAACTGGTCTGCCAACGCACCAGTTAAAGTAGGCTCGGGACGTATTTGAGGTAAAATGAATCTGATCTCCAAGTATTGACTACAGTAAATACACTTTTCAGTATTTGAAAATTTAGAGATAATTTAAAAAAACAACGCTATTGAAAGAATTACGAAAGCGATAAGAAAAATGTTTACTTAAATTAATTCAAATAGCACATAATACGCCTGGGAAAGTTTTGGATATCAAGTTAATGTTTTTAACTGTAAATGATAATTCGATTGAATATCTTACGCAAGTGCATACGAAAACATTGACCGAAAATGTATTTTATACAAGTTCAATTGGGATGTATTGATTTGAGTTTCATTGATAGCGCTCTTCTTGTTTTCTTTGAGGTTAAGTTATTTTTAAACCCGGCTAAGCTCCGGTGAATTGAAAAATCCTAGCTTGTCTTTTTCTACTGATAAAATAATACCTCCTAAAATAACTAGATTTTTTTAATAAATAATAATGGTTTTATATTAGAAGAATAGATTAGATTATAAGCATAAAAATGTTATAGTTAAAAAGGTAATGGACCGCTAAAATGCACAAAAATGAAGAGTTGAATAGTTTGAAAAAAAACTTGTTAACCCTGCTAGATACGTCACATGTCTTGTTAGGGTTGACTCGATATTAATGAGGATACCTAAATTAGAAAGTATCAAATAAAACTAAAAAAAAAGAGATTCTTGTCAAGTCAACCATATCTCAGAAAGGGTGAACCAACGCGTGGGTGTTGATGTTTCGTTTATAGCCCATTCGTTAATCTGTTCGTTTGTATGTTTACTTTAAAATACAATTATCTGCCGAAGAATGTTTATTTGAGAATGTCGGTCAGGCGTTTGATGCTCAAGGACGGGTAGGGCCTATTAGAGTACATCTAAAGAGTTGGGTACAGAGGAATGGATATAAAATTTTTATTTGAATAAATATTTCCTTAATCAAGTATATCTTCTAGTCAGAATTCAAACATCAGTGCTCTTTACTGCAAACAATTTTATATTTTGATAGAATACATAATGTGAAAGAAAGAATTGAATGCTGAGTTAAGGACTAGTGGAGGTAAACTGAGGCAGAAATTGTGCTGAATTGCAGACGATAAATGAAGGATATATTTTCCCTAAAAGCTTTATTTCTTAACTGGTTTGCTAGAAAAGACTTTTTACCGCCTGATAGTGAACTTATCAATCTGCACGATACCAAATCTGTTTATTATGTTTATCTTCATACATGTTCAAGGCACATACAAAGACACCCAGACTCAGAACAAGCATTCGTGGATTACACAAATGTTTGTTCTACGCAGGGATCGCACCCGTGACACGTCGCACACAGTGGGTTTGGCGTGGTGACTTACCACTATATACCACTTACCTATCCGTACTTACACTTAATTAAGTGCTGAACTCCTAAACACCATTCCCGTAAAACTGTTCTTCAAGTAAAACGACAAAAACGTTAGTTACAGAATTAGCTAGCTTTGTGTTCTGTCTGCTTAACTGGCATGGCGGCGTAAACTTATATGCGAGCTGGAAACAGCGTTAACGACGCGGAGACGTTCGTACGTTATATGTTTAGAAGTAACTTCCGCGTGCAATGTCTGCTTGCCTAGTATTGTTAATAACTGTTACTCTATTAAATGTGGAACTTTTAATTTGTCATGTTGTGTAAGGTCAGCTGAAAGGATTATTTTTTAATTTTACAGGCAAGTTTAGTGTTATTACTTTTTAAAACCCTTTAACTCTGATATTGCCGATTTTGTTGACAGCTTTTAACAAAAAGGTTAATTAATACCCGATGTTTTTCATGCTGTATTGAAATTATTTCGTCTTTTTTCTGGGAAATAATGTCAATGACCAACAGATGTGTAAACGCATCGTTTATTGTAATATTAATAATTATATTAAATTAAATAACAAAATGTCCCCAGCACACATTGATGAACACTTGTCACATGCACTAATTGTTTTCTTAATGGTGTCAGAAAGCTCTCAAACGATCATAGACGTCGTGACTCCTATCTATGCGTAGGCGCAGCCGGGGCGCACATGTTGTCACGTTAGGGGGTGGACATATGCACTTACTATATGGTTGTCAATCAATGACAAAAAGTCTCTTTTTGTCGTTTTTTTTTAGTGTAGAAAAGGGCAATTAATCATAATTATCCGAATGCTAATGAGTGCTTAATTAAGTGGGTCATGCAATTGAAAACCAAATGCAAAAAAAGAATACTCAAAAAATTGTAGTAATTCAATTACATATTAAATATCAAGCAAGAAATATCAAGCAAGAATACGTAAACTTATGTAAAGTATAATCTTTTCATTCGCAAAATGAAGACATTATCAGGCCAATTAGAGTCAACAGGCATGAGTGTTAATCAGCTTGATGTGACAACCCTATCGTGGTTTACCAACAATGCGCGCTAAATCACCCGCAGAGCGCGGCGCGGGTGTATGCGTTTGACATGCCGCGTTACGTTTACGACAACATTCACATCTAGACTGTACCGTTCGATTTGCCCTCATAGACGCGATAGCCAAACGTTCGGCGATCGACTACTGTGCGTGTCTGATTGCCTGGTACTTTCGTAGACGTTTCGGTGATTTTGGCGACTTGGAAGCTTCCTTTCTTTTTTTTCTTTTTATAATGGTTCTTTGGTGCCTAAGGATCGATGAAGTAGTGGGTTTGTTTGATCTTGAAATAATTATAATGAAGAGTCATTTCATTGCACCACTTAACGTCGCCACTCACGTTTTTTTCAAGTGCATTAGAGTTTTAAGGGAGGGGTTGCCAGTACTTTTTTTAGTTTCATGAAGAGGACGTATTTATTTTGAGGTTTTTGTGTAATATTACTATGCCAGGAGCGGATTTGTCTCTATAATATTGGTATGTGAAAACACTGCATCGTAGCGGTTATAAGTTGGAACTGCGGAGAGTAAAATCGAAAAAATATTTCAATTTTAAGTTTTGAAAAAAATATATAAAGTTATTTTGCGGCCGTTGGCATGAATATGTACTTACATTAAGAACAATCTTCAAAAGCTAGCTATCAGAATAGACGGCGAGCAAATAAAATTGTACCTCACCACCTATTTAACTTTCGATTTTGCGTTGTGAAAATAATGACAAATTACCTTTTCACCAACGATGTAACTCACTGAAATTATTAGTTTAGTACTCGGCGTGCAGAATTTCCACTCTATACTTTCGCTATCGCTTCGCTACTAGCTGGTTAGATCGTAAATTTTCCCGCCAAGACAATATTTCACGCGCGCCTCGCGCCGGCCGCTACAAACTCCCGCCGCCGCCATTACTGCGCGCGCATGTCTTTACCGACCTAAACTAATGATACACGCTCTAGGAAGTTCGACAGGTTAAAGTTGTGTTATTTTTTGTAATGCAAGGCTATAATTTACCATTGAATTGACCACATAAAATTACGGTTGAAAATGTAGTAGAATTTAAGGAGAGTCTTTTTACTTCGTCGGTAATTTTTTGCAAAAAAAGATCGTTCACTTTTATCCAGTCACTAAGGAATTTAAGAAAAAAAAAACAGCATTTTAATTTTAATGTCCAAAAATTACACCTACCTTAATAAACATTTATCTTTATAGGCAGTTATTTTAAAATTGCATTAACATACAACCAAAGGCGTGTAAAATCTATAAAGTATATCTGACAGATAACGAAAAAGTCACGCAATTAACTAAAGTATACACTTATACGATCAGAGGCTGTCCCTTTATCTTACCATTACATTAAAAGGGCTTAAACATAGCGTAGTTAATCTCACCGTATGTGGTTTATAAATAAAAAGAAATAGTTTACCTGCAAAGGGCACAGTTAAACCTGGCCAATTTATATTTAAGGCAGGATTCGAGTTGCGATCCCGACTGTCTTTAGTATCCTTGTAAGTCATGCGAGCCTGGTACTCGTTACACGGTATTTACAAGGTCCTTGCCGAGTGGTGTCGCTACGGTAACGTCCATGTTACAACGGTGAACAGAGGAAACCGGTCCGTTATTATTGTAACATGCCTTAATACCAAAAAGTTCTTTTTCTTAATTTAAAGCCGTCTCAGGTAATAAAAAGGCAAACATATCGAAGTACAACTTTAATTGAATTAGTTTTTATTGATTTCACGCCTTTCAATTAAAACAAAAATATTAATAAGGTAAGCTCCGACTGAGAGCCACGTAGCCGTAGGTGTTTCAATTACAATTCTTTTAAATGTAACTATTTGTAATTTAAACGATTACAGCGTAGGATGCGTTTATTGGTAATAAATAGTCGACTAGTTCAAGTAAAACTTTCTCTTTTAATTTAAATCTCGTAAAGTGTTTGTTTACACTCCATTATTGATTTAACTACACTAAGAACTTCCTGGCCATTTCAAAAAGGTTTGTAAGATACAAAACTCCTTAATACATTATTTCATACAGCTGTGTCGCATGCAGTAAAGGGTGACAGCTAAACAGTTACAAGAATAAGATGTTATTTCTCCGACTTTAATACAAATAATCGCATTGGAATAGCGGTTTGTAGCTACCATCAAGCCTAATCTTTTACTACTGGACACCGTAGTATTTAACTTGTACTATTTAAAGCTTAAAGACAGAATTTTTGATATTGTAAGAGCGAGATAGCATACGTCACTGCGAATAGATTCATCTCGCTTCCACAACTGAAAACTGCGTTATATTTGCTTTGTAGTACGAGGGTAATCGTATTAAACTTACTGTATAAGTTCTGCAATCAGTTTATTATTTCATTTATTACTTAATGCCGCGACTGTACGACCTAATGGAGGAAATTGTTTATGTTACTGTACAGTGCACCGTAAAGTTGTGATTGCTTGAGTACTGTGTGACATTTATGTGTTCATTAGTACTATGGTCATTTGTGTCGTATAGAGAAATTAAATGATTAATGTTGTTAATGTCTGAGTTTGTCGTGTTTGTGAGAAACTTAGTTACTTTTGATAGCATTTAAGGTTAGTCACTTAATGTCTTATGTTGGAATACAAGATTTTCTTTTATGAAGTATTCGATTATATTGAAGGCAGGTATTAAAGAGGTTCAAACAGCACCCTCGTGACAAAAGCATTAAACTCAAACTCCTTAGAGCAGCCTCCGAATAAAAAATAATAATTTCAACAAACATTTCAAATGTCACGAGTAATGAAAAAAAAAGGCACGAGTTTTTGAATTTAGAACACCGTTCTCCATACAAACTACGAACCTTATTTACGCTTTTTTGTTCCATAGCTTTTGTGAAGCCTGTTTACACAACCTATGAAATATAATCTAAGTAGAGTGAGCTATGTTTAGTATTAAAAAATACTATGGATCTTCTATCTAGAATCTAAACCCATTTTTATTCCAATTGAGTAATTTATATTCCGGTATACGTAAATTAGTATATGCCGTACAACTGTCTTATGGCTTATTGTTCTTTTTCTGTGTTAGGCACATACAAATGTTAGTAAATTTGTATCATCTTGGATGTGCCTAGACTATAGCATCCCATAAAAAAAACATGCGATTATAGTAGTAGGTATATTAATTTTGCTACTAAAGTCGTATCATTATAAATATTTTTTACCGAGATATGACTTGATGTAAAAGTATGACCATCTTTTAAGTTGTAACTTACGACTGAAATCTACATTTAAAATAAATAATTTCACTCTGCGTAGAAATTATAGCCTTTTTTATTTCAACGGCTCTGAAATAAATAATAATCTGTAAGCTATAACGTCATACTGAGTTTTCTTTTCGCGCGCTACTGACTTTGTGTTGTACTCATTACACATGTGTGAGTGCACGTCGACAGGCAGTGTTCTAATAAGTTTTCCCCATTCCACCCCAACTTTCCGTACTCACCACCTATACATGTCTCTCTCTCACCTCGTAGTATAACTTAGTTTCTGATCTCCTATAGAGCTCTGATCGCCTGGTAGTTGCCGGGCGTTAGAGCACCGCACGCCCGCACCGCGCACACATGCGCAAACCATACACTGTCCATACACCAATCCCATGGCTTATTCACATACCTGTCACATGCACACCTTGATGTTCACACATCGAGGGTTAGACGTTACATTGTAATACATTCATGAATCTCGATAACCGACTAACTCATTCTAAACAGGTGAATGAAATCGCGATGGCTCTTAGGACAGATTGCTGACTTTTGTTAATCCGTTTATAAAAGGCTACAAAAAGAATTCGATCATAATTGAAGTTTATAAAGACTTGCAATCTTATTCATAACCTAGAAAAGTTAATTCAACTAAATGATACGATATTGTCCCAAACACCGATTTCTTAAAATAGATAGAAAAAATACTGAAAGTAAATGTTTATTTTTACAATCATCATTATACTTTATATAATTAAAAGGGTTAATTGAAAATTAATGTTTCAGTTATGTACATCAATCATTTCCACGTTCATAGAAGAGATGGCATTGTGTTTACCGCCATCAGAACCCCAACATTGTGTGATCTATTGCGTCACTGTTCGACTTGCTACCCTTTATGCACTCCTAGTACCTTCGGTGACATTTTTCGTACGAACGGTGACGCAATTTGACGGGGTTAATTTTATCGATTGCTGACGAGTGAGGGAGCAGAATAGGGGTAGTTTACGTAGTTAGTGCTCGCTCTCGTTCTAGCATTTGCTAAGGTTGTGAACTTGACCCTTAGTATGTCACAAGTTCAAGTTAGTGTTGAACCCTGATCCTAGATCCAATGTATGGATTTCTATATGTAACGTTTAAAAATAATTATATAAATTCTCTTCTTTTATGATTTGTTGCAATCATGAGAAATCACCAGTAGACAACAAGTTGCAAATAACATGTAAATATGAACAACATTTACTGTTACTTGGTCACGTTCTTTGTTTGACTCACATCCTGACACAGACGGACGGAGCGATACACAACGACGGGCTATTATGAACTTTGTGACGAATATTCAACCAAAACAAGTGAAGCCATTGTTCTAACCGTGTTTGTATTTCCGCCGATGGACAAAAAATGAAACAGTTTCGCTCCATCGGTCGTCCATGTGTGTTTGTGAATCCAAATATTTTTTATAGTATCCATGTCGAAACATCTTCAACTGTTGCATCGGCAAATCCAGCAAAGATCGTTTCTTAAGAAATATCCGACCCTTTTATGATGTCATAACTCAACTTCCATGTTTTATAGTGCATCTGTCAAAACAAACTCTTGACTGACGTGTTACGAAAACTGATATAAAATGGCTCGGAAAAGTTCACCTAAATTCTTTCCCGGTCTTGTTCGTTTTACGGTACTGGCTCTAAATGGCGTAATTGATTTTGGAAACACGGAAACAGGCCGATGCAGGGCACTACGGTACATATTGAATTAGAGATGTTAGCAGAACAAACTTGCTGATTAATACGAAGTACGGGCCGTGTATTGTCAAGTTTGATTGTACCAACGCTATGTGAAGTAGTTCGGTGCAATCTTTGGAATGAAACCGCTAACTGCAAATTGCAGTGGGAATTGGGTACATTACTGTGACCAATCTTGTCAGGTACAATGCTTGATGCTTTTGAAAACTGTAAAATGTTGTTTTACGCAATCGTGCATTTATATTTGTGCATTTAAAAATAAGACTACAAGTTAAAAATAAATGGTTTTTCAAAGTTCTTCATCATTAACTAATTTACAAGCGGAACTCACGAAACTCCATCTAGATGCAAATAGCACATCTATTGTGTAGTTTCGTTAACTTTATCATTCCGGTCTTCTTTCTCGCCAAACCGAAAATGTGTAATATTGATGATTTCCTGCTACGTAAATATTCACTATTCAACAAACGTTCAATACACTGTGAAGTACACCATGCATTCAAGTTTTTCAAATTGTAAGAATTAAGATGGCGATTCTATAACGGATAATATTGTTTTACTTCTGTTTTGAAATATTCGTATATCGCTTTTCTTGCCTTATTCCTTTATATTTGTATCACACGTAAATCTGTAACAGGGGATAATTTATTGTCGGATAAATTATTAATATTAGCCATTAAACACGACTCGTGGCTAGGTTTATCTAGTTATTTAGGTTTTTGAACTTGAGCCCCGAGCCCTAATGACTTTCTCTATACATCCGTGTGCTATAAATAAGTCTACATTCGGGTAGCGAGATACTGTGTGCCGTACATTAGTGAAAGTACGACCTATGACTTTACTAGCTGCACCATTAATTGTGAAGCGCGCCTTAATAAATATACTTCGAATGCAACTATCTTGTAGGAAAATATAGATTTAATAATTTGTTTGTAGCTGTTTTTCATTTAATATTGCAATGTTGTTTATCTTGTTAAGAAAATTGTAGAGTTTATGACACTACCGTCAAAAATACTTAAAATAACTCTATATAAATAATAAACATACAAAGATTTCTGTTAAATGATTTATTAATATCGCCTTTACTTTTTAATCGAGTTCAACGTCAAACGAGCATTTGATTTAATTGAAACCGAGGTACCAGGAGAGCATAAACTCACGTAATTGAAAACTAATATCAAGCGGACATAAATGAAAAGAGTTAAATCAATGCATACAACGTAATGCAATTAAATTAATCTAAGCTACGTTATATTAATCTGAGTATAGTTTAGTGTTATTACTTATTGCCTAACTTTGTAACTTATCAGGTTATTAAAATATTTTATATGGGAAAAATCATAATATAAGTATACGTAATATATGTTAAATACTTCCCTGATTTTGTATACTTTTTTCTGAATTATCTGTTGTTTAAAAAACCCACAAATTAAATCATCTTCAAAAAGGTTGAATACCTAACTGTATAATCACTGTAATTATCCATCCTTTAAAAGCTTAACAAGCGAAGGGCAAGTTACTCATAAATTTTATTTATCATGCAACACAGGTCCGGACTCATTTGGGAACGTTGTGTAAACAAAGGTACCAGGAAAACATTGATCAGAGGATGTGGAAAATATCGAAATTTAAGTCAGTTTGTGTTTGTTGCTATCGTTGTGACACGCCGACCTTACACAACGATACGTCCTGTAATAAGTTAGATAGCTAGCTGAAATATGTCCAGGATATTGATATAAGACTAATACCAGGATTGAATGTTCAAGAAAACAAAACATAAATCAATTAAAGTCACGTTAGATTTTTTGCGAACATCGAACACATACATATTTTTAATACTCTGTCCATTTATTTATCCTTTAAAAAAAAAATGGCTCGTATAAATAAATATTACATGGTAAATTCATGCGGCGGCGTCAAAAATTATAATATTATAAACACCGGTACTAGGTAAACACGAACAGCGGAATATTGAAACC